>NW_028270175.1:71830267-72096448 GCF_037043375.1 Chiloscyllium plagiosum | reverse complement strand
GGACAGGAAGAGAGAGAGCGACAGGGAGAGAGAGGGACAGGGAGAGAGAGAGGGACACTGAGAGAGAGGGGGACAGTGAGATAGATGGACATGGAGAGAGAGAGGGACAGGGAGAGAGACAGAGGGACAGGAAGAGAGAGAGGGACACGGAGAGAGAGAGGGACTGGGAGAGAGAGAGGGACAGGGAGATAGAGGGACACGGAGAGAGACAGAGGGACACGGAGAGGGTGAGGGACAGAGAGAGAGAAGGTCAGGGAGAGAGAGGGACACAGAGAGAGAGAGAGGGACCGAGAGAGAGAAGGACGGATAGAGAGAGAGGGACAGGATGAAAGAGAGGGGGACAGGGAGAGAGAGAGAGCCACAGAGAGAGAGAGAGGGACTGGGAGATAGAGGGACACAGAGACTGAGAGGGACAGAGAGAGAGAGAGGGTCAGGGAGAGAGAGAGGGACACGGAGAGAGAGGGACAGGGAGAGAGAGGGACACGGAGAGAGTGAGGGACACAGCGAGAGAGAAGGACTGGGAGAGAGAGTGGGACAGGGAAAGAGAGGGACACAGAGAGAGAGCGAGGGAGAGAGAGAGGGACACAGAGAGAGGGACACAGAGAGAGAGGGACAGGGAGAGAGAAAGGGGCATGGAGAGAGAGAGGGACAGGGAGGGAGAGGGACACGGAGTGAGTGGGACAGGGAGAGAGAGAAGGACACAGAGATATAGGGACAGGGAGAGACAGAGGGACAGGGAGATAGAGGGACAGGGAGAGATAGAGACCGACAGGGAGAGAGAGAGGGACACCGGAGAGAGAGAGGGACAGGGAGAGAGAGGGACAGGGAGAGAGAGATGGACAGGGCGAGAGAGGGAGAGGGAGAGTGAGAGGGACAGAGAGAGAGAGGGACATGGAGAGAGAGGGACAGAGGGAGAGAGAGGGACAGGGAGAGAGAGGGACATGGAGAGAGAGGGACAGGGAGAGAGAGAGGGACACGGAGAGAGAGGGGTACAGGGAGGTAGATGGACATGGAGAGAGAGAGGGACAGGGAGAGAGACAGAGGGACAGGAAGAGAGAGAGGGACAGGGAGAGAGAGAGGGACAGGGAGATAGGGTGACATGGAGAGAGAGAGAGGGACAGGGATAGAGAGAGGGACACGGAGAGATAAAGAGGGACAGGGAGATAGAGGGACACGGAGAGAGAGGGACACAGAGAGAGAGAGATGGACAGGGAGAGAGAGAGGGACAGGGAGAGAGAGAGAGGGACAGGGAGAGAGAGCGACACGGAGAGAGAGAGGGACAGGAAGAGAGAGAGCGACAGGGAGAGAGAGGGACAGGGAGAGAGAGAGGGACACTGAGAGAGAGGGGGACAGTGAGATAGATGGACATGGAGAGAGAGAGGGACAGGGAGAGAGACAGAGGGACAGGAAGAGAGAGAGGGACACGGAGAGAGAGAGGGACAGGGAGAGAGAGAGAGGGACAGGGAGATAGAGGGACACGGAGAGAGACAGAGGGACACGGAGAGGGTGAGGGACAGAGAGAGAGAGAGAGAAGGTCAGGGAGAGACAGGGACACAGAGAGAGAGAGAGGGACCGAGAGAGAGAAGGACGGATAGAGAGAGAGGGACAGGATGAAAGAGAGGGGGACAGGGAGAGAGAGAGAGCCACAGAGAGAGAGAGGGACTGGGAGATAGAGGGACACGGAGAGAGTGAGGGACACAGCGAGAGAGAAGGACTGGGAGAGAAAGTGGGACAGGGAAAGAGAGGGACACAGAGAGAGAGCGAGGGAGAGAGAGAGGGACACATAGAGAGGGACACAGAGAGAGAGGGACAGGGAGAGAGAAAGGGGCATGGAGAGAGAGAGGGACAGGGAGGGAGAGGGACACGGAGTGAGTGGGACAGGGAGTGAGAGAAGGACACAGAGATATAGGGACAGGGAGAGACAGAGGGACAGGGAGATAGAGGGACAGGGAGAGATAGAGACCGACAGGGAGAGAGAGAGGGACACGGAGAGAGAGAGGGACAGGGAGAGAGAGGGACAGGGAGAGAGAGATGGACAGGGCGAGAGAGGGAGAGGGAGAGTGAGAGGGACAGAGAGAGAGAGGGACATGGAGAGAGAGGGACAGAGGGAGAGAGAGGGACAGGGAGAGAGAGGGACATGGAGAGAGAGGGACAGGGAGAGAGAGAGGGACACGGAGAGAGAGGGGTACAGGGAGGTAGATGGACATGGAGAGAGAGAGGGACAGGGAGAGAGACAGAGGGACAGGAAGAGAGAGAGGGACAGGGAGAGAGAGGGACACGGAGAGAGAGAGGGACAGGGAGAGAGAGGGAGAAAGAGAGAGAGTGGGACAGGGAGTGAGACGGATAGAGAGAGAGAGAGGGACACAGAGAGAGAGATGGACAGGGAGAGGGAGGGACAGAGAGAGAGAGGGACAGGGAGAGAGAGAGGGACAGGGAGAGAGAGGGACAGGGAGAGAAAGAGGGACAGGGAGAGAGAGGGACAGAGAGAGAGGGACACAATGAGAGAGAGAGGGACAGGGAGACGGAGGGACAGAGAGAGTGAGGGACAGGGAAAGAGAGGGACAGGGAGAGAGAGGGACAGGGAGAGAAAGAGGGACAGGGAGAGAGAGGGACACGGAGAGAGTGGGACACAGAGATAGAGACGGACAGGGAGAGAGAGAGGGACAGGGGGAGAGTGAGAGAGGGACAGGGAGAGAGAGAGGGACACGGAGAGAGAGGGACACAGAGAGAGAGGGACAGGGAGAGAGAGGGGGACAGGGAGAGAGAGAGGGACACGGAGAGAGAGAGAAGGACAGGGAGAGAGAGAGGGACAGGGAGAGAGAGAGGGACAGGGAGATAGGGGGACATGGAGAGAGAGAGAGGGACAGGGATAGAGAGAGGGACACGGAGAGATAAAGAGGGACAGGGAGATAGAGGGACACGGAGAGAGAGGGACACAGAGAGAGAGAGACGGACAGGGAGAGAGAGAGGGACAGGGAGAGAGAGAGAGGGACAGGGAGAGAGAGCGACACGGAGTGAGAGAGGGACAAGGAGAGAGAGAGCGACAGGGAGAGAGAGGGACAGGGAGAGACAGAGGGACAGGGAGATAGACGGACAGGGAGAGATCGAGACCGACAGGGAGAGAGAGAGGGTCACGGAGAGAGAGAGAGAGAGAGAGAGCGACAGGGAGAGAGAGAGAGAGGGACAGGGAGATGGAGGGACAGGGAGAGAGAGAGAGGGAAACGGGGAGGGTGTGGGACACAGAGAGAGAGAGGAACAGGGAGAGATTCGGACACAGAGAGAGAGAGAGGCACAGACAGAGAGGGACAGAGAGAGAGTGGGACAGGGAGAGAGAGGGACACAGAGACTAAGAGGAACAGAGAGAGAGAGGGACACGGAGAGAGAGAGGGACACGGAGAAAGAGGGACAGGGAGAGAGAGGGACACGGAGAGAGAGGGACAGGGCGAGAGAGAGGAACACAGAGAGAGATAGGGACAGGGAGAGAGAGGGATGCAGAGAGAGAGAGGGACGGGGAGAGAGAGGGACAGAGAGAGAGGGACACAATGAGAGAGAGAGTGACAGGGAGACGGAGGGACAGAGAGAGTGAGGGACAGGGAAAGAGAGGGACAGGGAGAGAGAGGGACAGGGAGAGAAAGAGGGAAGGGAGAGAGAGGGACACGGAGAGAGAGGGACACAGAGATAGAGACGGACAGGGAGAGAGAGAGGGACAGGGGGAGAGAGAGAGAGGGACAGGGAGAGAGAGAGGGACACGGAGAGAGAGGGACACAGAGAGAGAGGGACAGGGAGAGAGAGGGGGCAGGGAGAGAGAGAGGGACACGGAGAGAGAGAGAAGGACAGGGAGAGAGAGAGGGACAGGGAGAGAGAGAGGGACAGGGAGATAGGGGGACATGGAGAGAGAGAGAGGGACAGGGATAGAGAGAGGGACACGGAGAGATAAAGAGGGACAGGGAGATAGAGGGACACGGAGAGAGAGGGACACAGAGAGAGAGAGACGGACAGGGAGAGAGAGAGGGACAGGGAGAGAGAGAGAGGGACAGGGAGAGAGAGCGACACGGAGTGAGAGAGGGACAGGGAGAGAGAGAGCGACAGGGAGAGAGAGGGACAGGGAGAGACAGAGGGACAGAGAGATAGACGGACAGGGAGAGATCGAGACCGACAGGGAGAGAGAGAGGGTCACGGAGAGAGAGAGAGAGAGAGCGACAGGGCGAGAGAGAGGGACAGGGAGATGGAGGGACAGGGAGAGAGAGAGAGGGAAACGGGGAGGGTGTGGGACACAGAGAGAGAGAGGAACAGGGAGAGATTCGGACACAGAGAGAGAGAGAGGCACAGACAGAGAGGGACAGAGAGAGAGTGGGACTGGGAGAGAGAGGGACACAGAGACTAAGAGGAACAGAGAGAGAGAGGGACACGGAGAGAGAGAGGGACACGGAGAAAGAGGGACAGGGAGAGAGAGGGACACGGAGAGAGAGGGACAGGGCGAGAGAGAGGAACACAGAGAGAGATAGGGACAGGGAGAGAGAGGGATGCAGAGAGAGAGAGGGACGGGGAGAGAGAGGGACAGAGAGAGAGGGACACAATGAGAGAGAGAGTGACAGGGAGACGGAGGGACAGGGCGAGAGAGAGGAACACAGAGAGAGTGAGGGACAGGGAAAGAGAGGGACAGGGAGAGAGAGGGACAGGGAGAGAAAGAGGGACAGGGAGAGAGAGGGACACGGAGAGAGAGGGACACAGAGATAGAGACGGACAGGGAGAGAGAGAGGGACAGGGGGAGAGAGAGAGAGGGACAGGGAGAGAGAGAGGGACACGGAGAGAGAGGGACACAGAGAGAGAGGGACAGGGAGAGAGAGGGGGCAGGGAGAGAGAGAGGGACACGGAGAGAGAGAGAAGGACAGGGAGAGAGAGAGGGACAGGGAGAGAGAGAGGGACAGGGAGATAGGGGGACATGGAGAGAGAGAGAGGGACAGGGATAGAGAGAGGGACACGGAGAGATAAAGAGGGACAGGGAGATAGAGGGACACGGAGAGAGAGGGACACAGAGAGAGAGAGACGGACAGGGAGAGAGAGAGGGACAGGGAGAGAGAGAGGGTCAGGGAGAGAGAGCGACACGGAGAGAGAGAGGGACAGGAAGAGAGAGAGCGACAGGGAGAGAGAGGGACAGGGAGAGAGAGAGGGACACTGAGAGAGAGGGGGACAGTGAGATAGATGGACATGGAGAGAGAGAGGGACAGGGAGAGAGACAGAGGGACAGGAAGAGAGAGAGGGACACGGAGAGAGAGAGGGACTGGGAGAGAGAGAGGGACAGGGAGATAGAGGGACACGGAGAGAGACAGAGGGACACGGAGAGGGTGAGGGACAGAGAGAGAGAAGGTCAGGGAGAGAGAGGGACACAGAGAGAGAGAGAGGGACCGAGAGAGAGAAGGACGGATAGAGAGAGAGGGACAGGATGAAAGAGAGGGGGACAGGGAGAGAGAGAGAGCCACAGAGAGAGAGAGAGGGACTGGGAGATAGAGGGACACAGAGACTGAGAGGGACAGAGAGAGAGAGAGGGTCAGGGAGAGAGAGAGGGACACGGAGAGAGAGGGACAGGGAGAGAGAGGGACACGGAGAGAGTGAGGGACACAGCGAGAGAGAAGGACTGGGAGAGAGAGTGGGACAGGGAAAGAGAGGGACACAGAGAGAGAGCGAGGGAGAGAGAGAGGGACACAGAGAGAGGGACACAGAGAGAGAGGGACAGGGAGAGAGAAAGGGGCATGGAGAGAGAGAGGGACAGGGAGGGAGAGGGACACGGAGTGAGTGGGACAGGGAGAGAGAGAAGGACACAGAGATATAGGGACAGGGAGAGACAGAGGGACAGGGAGATAGAGGGACAGGGAGAGATAGAGACCGACAGGGAGAGAGAGAGGGACACCGGAGAGAGAGAGGGACAGGGAGAGAGAGGGACAGGGAGAGAGAGATGGACAGGGCGAGAGAGGGAGAGAGAGAGTGAGAGGGACAGAGAGAGAGAGGGACATGGAGAGAGAGGGACAGAGGGAGAGAGAGGGACAGGGAGAGAGAGGGACATGGAGAGAGAGGGACAGGGAGAGAGAGAGGGACACGGAGAGAGAGGGGTACAGGGAGGTAGATGGACATGGAGAGAGAGAGGGACAGGGAGAGAGACAGAGGGACAGGAAGAGAGAGAGGGACAGGGAGAGAGAGAGGGACAGGGAGATAGGGGGACATGGAGAGAGAGAGAGGGACAGGGATAGAGAGAGGGACACGGAGAGATAAAGAGGGACAGGGAGATAGAGGGACACGGAGAGAGAGGGACACAGAGAGAGAGAGATGGACAGGGAGAGAGAGAGGGACAGGGAGAGAGAGAGAGGGACAGGGAGAGAGAGCGACACGGAGAGAGAGAGGGACAGGAAGAGAGAGAGCGACAGGGAGAGAGAGGGACAGGGAGAGAGAGAGGGACACTGAGAGAGAGGGGGACAGTGAGATAGATGGACATGGAGAGAGAGAGGGACAGGGAGAGAGACAGAGGGACAGGAAGAGAGAGAGGGACACGGAGAGAGAGAGGGACAGGGAGAGAGAGAGAGGGACAGGGAGATAGAGGGACACGGAGAGAGACAGAGGGACACGGAGAGGGTGAGGGACAGAGAGAGAGAGAGAGAAGGTCAGGGAGAGACAGGGACACAGAGAGAGAGAGAGGGACCGAGAGAGAGAAGGACGGATAGAGAGAGAGGGACAGGATGAAAGAGAGGGGGACAGGGAGAGAGAGAGAGCCACAGAGAGAGAGAGGGACTGGGAGATAGAGGGACACGGAGAGAGTGAGGGACACAGCGAGAGAGAAGGACTGGGAGAGAAAGTGGGACAGGGAAAGAGAGGGACACAGAGAGAGAGCGAGGGAGAGAGAGAGGGACACATAGAGAGGGACACAGAGAGAGAGGGACAGGGAGAGAGAAAGGGGCATGGAGAGAGAGAGGGACAGGGAGGGAGAGGGACACGGAGTGAGTGGGACAGGGAGTGAGAGAAGGACACAGAGATATAGGGACAGGGAGAGACAGAGGGACAGGGAGATAGAGGGACAGGGAGAGATAGAGACCGACAGGGAGAGAGAGAGGGACACGGAGAGAGAGAGGGACAGGGAGAGAGAGGGACAGGGAGAGAGAGATGGACAGGGCGAGAGAGGGAGAGGGAGAGTGAGAGGGACAGAGAGAGAGAGGGACATGGAGAGAGAGGGACAGAGGGAGAGAGAGGGACAGGGAGAGAGAGGGACATGGAGAGAGAGGGACAGGGAGAGAGAGAGGGACACGGAGAGAGAGGGGTACAGGGAGGTAGATGGACATGGAGAGAGAGAGGGACAGGGAGAGAGACAGAGGGACAGGAAGAGAGAGAGGGACAGGGAGAGAGAGGGACACGGAGAGAGAGAGGGACAGGGAGAGAGAGGGAGAAAGAGAGAGAGTGGGACAGGGAGTGAGACGGATAGAGAGAGAGAGAGGGACACAGAGAGAGAGATGGACAGGGAGAGGGAGGGACAGAGAGAGAGAGGGACAGGGAGAGAGAGAGGGACAGGGAGAGAGAGAGGGACACGGAGAGAGAGGGACAGGGAGAGAGAGGGACAGGGAGATAGACACAAGGACAGAGAGAGAGTGAGGGACAGAGAGAGAGAGGGACACGGAGAGAGAGGGACAGGGAGAGAGAGGGACCCGGACAGAGAGGGACAGAGAGAGAGTGGGACAGCGAGAGAGAGAGGGACAGAGAGAGAGAGGGACACGGAGAGGGAGAGGGACACGGAGAGGGAGAGGGACAGGGAGAGAGAGTGACAGGGAGAGAGAGAGGGACAGGGAGAGAGTGGGACAGGGAGAGTGAGAGCGACAGAGAGAGAGAGGGACATGGAGTGAGAGGGAAACAGGGAGAGAGAGGGAAAGGGAGAGAGAGGGACAGGGAGAGAGAGTGGGATAGGGAGAGAGAGGGGCATGGAGAGAGAGAGGGACACGAAGAGAGAGAGAGGGACAGGGAGAGAGAGAGGGACAGGGAGATAGGGGGACATGGAGAGAGAGAGGGACAGAGAGAGAGAGGGACAGGGAGAGAGAGGGGCACGGAGAGAGAGGGACAGGGAGAGAGAGAGAGGGACAAACAGAGAGAGGGTCAGGGGGGGAGAAGGACACAGAGAGAGAGAGGGACTGGGAGAGAGAGAGGGACAGGGAGATAGGGGGACGTAGAGAGAGAGAGGGTCAGTGATAAAGAGAGGGACACGGAGGGAGGGGGACAGGGAGAGAGAGAGGGTCACGGAGAGAGAGAGGGACAGTGAGAGAGAGAGGGACACGGAGAGAGAGAGGGAAAGGGAGAGAGAGAGGGAAAGGGAGAGAGAGAGGGACAGGGAGAGAGAGAGGGACACACAGAGAGAGAGAGGGACAGGGAGATTAAGGGACAGGGAGAGAGAGAGACAGGGAGAGAGAGAGGGACACGGACAGAGAGAGGGACAGAGAGAGAGAGAGCGACAGGGAGAGAGAGGGACAGGGAGAGCGAGAGGGACACGTAGAGAGAGAGGGACACAGAGAGAGAGGGACAGGGAGAGAGAAAGGGACATGGAGAGAGAGAGGGACAGGGAGAGAGAGGGACACGGAGTGAGGGGGACAGGGAGAGAGAGAAGGACACAGAGAGATAGGGACAGGGAGAGACAGAGACCGACAGGGAGAGAGAGGGACACGGAGAGAGAGAGAGGGACAGGGAGAGATAGAGGGACAGGGAGATAGAGGGACAGGGAGAGAGAGAGGGTCACGGAGAGAGAGAGGGACAGGGAGAGAGAGAGGGACACGGAGAGAGAGAGGGAAAGGGAGAGAGAGAGGGACAGGGAGAGAGAGAGGGACAGAGAGAGAGAGAGAGGGACAGGGAGATTAAGCGACAGGGAGAGAGAGAGACAGGGAGAGAGAGAGGGACACGGACAGAGAGAGGGACAGAGAGAGAGAGAGCGACAGGGAGAGAGAGGGACAGGGAGAGCGAGAGGGACACGTAGAGAGAGAGGGACACAGAGAGAGGGACAGGGAGAGAGAAAGGGACATGGAGAGAGAGAGGGACAGGGAGAGAGAGGGACACGGAGTGAGGGGGACAGGGAGAGAGAGAAGGACACAGAGAGATAGGGACAGGGAGAGACAGAGACCGACAGGGAGAGAGAGAGGGACACGGAGAGAGGGAGAGGGACAGGGAGAGATAGAGGGACAGGGAGATAGTGGGACAGGGAGAGAGAGGGACACGGAGAGGGTGAGGGACACAGAGAGAGAGAGAGACACAGAGAGAGAGAGGGACAGAGAGAGGGGCACAGAGAGAGAGAGAGAGGGGGACAGGGAGAGAGAAAGGGACACAGAGAGAGAGAGGGACAGGGAGAGAGAGGGACACAGAGACTGAGAGGGACAGAGAGAGAGAGGGACAGGGAGAGAGAGAGGGACACGCAGAGAGAGGGACAGGGAGAGAGAGGGTCACGGTGAGAGTGATGGACACAGATAGAGGGGGACTGGGAGAGAGAGTGGGGCAGGAGAGAGAGGGACACAGAGAGAGGGACACAGAGAGAGAGCACAGGGAGAGAGAAAGGGACACGGAGAGAGAGGGACAGGGAGAGAGAGGCACAGGGAGAGAGAGAGGGACAGGGCGATAGAGAGGGACAGGGAGAGAGAGGGACACACAGAAAGAGGGAGGGACAGAGAGAGAGAGGGACAGGGAGAGAGAGAGGGACACGGAGAGAGAGGGACAGAGAGAGAGAGAGAGGGGCAGGGAGAGAGAGTGACCGGGAGAGAGAGAGAGGGACACGGAGAGAGGGACCACAGAGAGAGAGGGACACAGAGGGAGAGGGACAGGGAGAGAGAGAGGGACAGGGAGAGAGAGAGGGACACGAAGAGAGAGAGAGGGACAGGGAGAGAGAGAGGGACAGGGAGATAGGGGGACATGGAGAGAGAGAGGGACAGGGATAGAGAGAGGGACACGGAGAGAGAGAGAGGGACAGGGAGATAGAGGGACAGGGGGAGAGAGAGGGGGACAGGGAGAGAGAGAGGGACACGGAGAGAGAGGGACAGGGAGAGAGAGAGCGACAGGATGAGAGAGGGACAGGGAGAGAGAGAGGGACACGGAGAGAGAGGGACAGAGAGAGAGAGAGAGGGGCAGGGAGAGAGAGTGACCGGGAGAGAGAGAGGGACACGGAGAGAGGGACCACAGAGAGAGAGGGACACAGAGGGAGAGGGACAGGGAGAGAGAGAGGGACAGGGAGAGAGAGAGGGACACGGAGAGAGAGAGAGGGACAGGGAGATAGAGGGACAGGGGGAGAGAGAGGGGGACAGGGAGAGAGAGAGGGACACGGAGAGAGAGGGACAGGAAGAGTGAGAGGGACAGGGAGAGAGAGGGAGAGGGAGAGTGAGAGGGACACGGAGAGAGAGAGAGGGACATGGAGAGACAGGGACACAGGGAGAGAGAGGGACAGGGAGAGAGGGAGGGACACGGAGAGAGAGGGGGACAGGGAGATAGATGGACATGGAGAGAGAGAGGGACATGGAGAGAGACAGAGGGACAGGGAGAGAGAGAGAGGGAAACGGGGAGGGTGTGGGACACAGAGAGAGAGAGGAACAGGGAGAGATTCGGACACAGAGAGAGAGAGAGGCAGAGACAGAGAGAGAGGGACAGAGAGAGAGAGTGGGACAGGGAGAGAGAGGGACACAGAGACTAAGAGGAACAGAGAGAGAGAGAGGGACACGGAGAGAGAGAGGGACACGGAGAAAGAGGGACAGGGAGAGAGAGGGACACGGAGAGAGAGGGACAGGGCGAGAGAGAGGAACACAGAGAGAGATAGGGACAGGGAGACGGAGGGACAGAGAGAGTGAGGGACAGGGAAAGAGAGGGACAGGGAGAGAGAGGGACAGGGAGAGAAAGAGCGACAGGGAGACAGAGGGACAGAGAGAGAGGGACACAATGAGAGAGAGAGGGACAGGGAGACGGAGGGACAGAGAGAGTGAGGGACAGGGAAAGAGAGGGACAGGGAGAGAGAGGGACAGGGAGAGAAAGAGGGACAGGGAGAGAGAGGGACACGGAGAGAGTGGGACACAGAGATAGAGACGGACAGGGAGAGAGAGAGGGACAGGGGGAGAGTGAGAGAGGGACAGGGAGAGAGAGAGGGACACGGAGAGAGAGGGACACAGAGAGAGAGGGACAGGGAGAGAGAGGGGGACAGGGAGAGAGAGAGGGACACGGAGAGAGAGAAGGACAGGGAGAGAGAGAGGGACAGGGAGAGAGAGAGGGACAGGGAGATAGGGGGACATGGAGAGAGAGAGAGGGACAGGGATAGAGAGAGGGACACGGAGAGATAAAGAGGGACAGGGAGATAGAGGGACACGGAGAGAGAGGGACACAGAGAGAGAGAGACGGACAGGGAGAGAGAGAGGGACAGGGAGAGAGAGAGAGGGACAGGGAGAGAGAGCGACACGGAGTGAGAGAGGGACAAGGAGAGAGAGAGCGACAGGGAGAGAGAGGGACAGGGAGAGACAGAGGGACAGGGAGATAGACGGACAGGGAGAGATCGAGACCGACAGGGAGAGAGAGAGGGTCACGGAGAGAGAGAGAGAGAGAGAGAGAGCGACAGGGAGAGAGAGAGAGAGGGACAGGGAGATGGAGGGACAGGGAGAGAGAGAGAGGGAAACGGGGAGGGTGTGGGACACAGAGAGAGAGAGGAACAGGGAGAGATTCGGACACAGAGAGAGAGAGAGGCACAGACAGAGAGGGACAGAGAGAGAGTGGGACAGGGAGAGAGAGGGACACAGAGACTAAGAGGAACAGAGAGAGAGAGGGACACGGAGAGAGAGAGGGACACGGAGAAAGAGGGACAGGGAGAGAGAGGGACACGGAGAGAGAGGGACAGGGCGAGAGAGAGGAACACAGAGAGAGATAGGGACAGGGAGAGAGAGGGATGCAGAGAGAGAGAGGGACGGGGAGAGAGAGGGACAGAGAGAGAGGGACACAATGAGAGAGAGAGTGACAGGGAGACGGAGGGACAGAGAGAATGAGGGACAGGGAAAGAGAGGGACAGGGAGAGAGAGGGACAGGGAGAGAAAGAGGGACAGGGAGAGAGAGGGACACGGAGAGAGAGGGACACAGAGATAGAGACGGACAGGGAGAGAGAGAGGGACAGGGGGAGAGAGAGAGAGGGACAGGGAGAGAGAGAGGGACACGGAGAGAGAGGGACACAGAGAGAGAGGGACAGGGAGAGAGAGGGGGCAGGGAGAGAGAGAGGGACACGGAGAGAGAGAGAAGGACAGGGAGAGAGAGAGGGACAGGGAGAGAGAGAGGGACAGGGAGATAGGGGGACATGGAGAGAGAGAGAGGGACAGGGATAGAGAGAGGGACACGGAGAGATAAAGAGGGACAGGGAGATAGAGGGACACGGAGAGAGAGGGACACAGAGAGAGAGAGACGGACAGGGAGAGAGAGAGGGACAGGGAGAGAGAGAGAGGGACAGGGAGAGAGAGCGACACGGAGTGAGAGAGGGACAGGGAGAGAGAGAGCGACAGGGAGAGAGAGGGACAGGGAGAGACAGAGGGACAGAGAGATAGACGGACAGGGAGAGATCGAGACCGACAGGGAGAGAGAGAGGGTCACGGAGAGAGAGAGAGAGAGAGCGACAGGGCGAGAGAGAGGGACAGGGAGATGGAGGGACAGGGAGAGAGAGAGAGGGAAACGGGGAGGGTGTGGGACACAGAGAGAGAGAGGAACAGGGAGAGATTCGGACACAGAGAGAGAGAGAGGCACAGACAGAGAGGGACAGAGAGAGAGTGGGACAGGGAGAGAGAGGGACACAGAGACTAAGAGGAACAGAGAGAGAGAGGGACACGGAGAGAGAGAGGGACACGGAGAAAGAGGGACAGGGAGAGAGAGGGACACGGAGAGAGAGGGACAGGGCGAGAGAGAGGAACACAGAGAGAGATAGGGACAGGGAGAGAGAGGGATGCAGAGAGAGAGAGGGACGGGGAGAGAGAGGGACAGAGAGAGAGGGACACAATGAGAGAGAGAGTGACAGGGAGACGGAGGGACAGAGAGAGTGAGGGACAGGGAAAGAGAGGGACAGGGAGAGAGAGGGACAGGGAGAGAAAGAGGGACAGGGAGAGAGAGGGACACGGAGAGAGAGGGACACAGAGATAGAGACGGACAGGGAGAGAGAGAGGGACAGGGGGAGAGAGAGAGAGGGACAGGGAGAGAGAGAGGGACACGGAGAGAGAGGGACACAGAGAGAGAGGGACAGGGAGAGAGAGGGGGCAGGGAGAGAGAGAGGGACACGGAGAGAGAGAGAAGGACAGGGAGAGAGAGAGGGACAGGGAGAGAGAGAGGGACAGGGAGATAGGGGGACATGGAGAGAGAGAGAGGGACAGGGATAGAGAGAGGGACACGGAGAGATAAAGAGGGACAGGGAGATAGAGGGACACGGAGAGAGAGGGACACAGAGAGAGAGAGACGGACAGGGAGAGAGAGAGGGACAGGGAGAGAGAGAGGGACAGGGAGAGAGAGCGAGACGGAGAGAGAGAGGGACAGGAAGAGAGAGAGCGACAGGGAGAGAGAGGGACAGGGAGAGAGAGAGGGACACTGAGAGAGAGGGGGACAGTGAGATAGATGGACATGGAGAGAGAGAGGGACAGGGAGAGAGACAGAGGGACAGGAAGAGAGAGAGGGACACGGAGAGAGAGAGGGACTGGGAGAGAGAGAGGGACAGGGAGATAGAGGGACACGGAGAGAGACAGAGGGACACGGAGAGGGTGAGGGACAGAGAGAGAGAAGGTCAGGGAGAGAGAGGGACACAGAGAGAGAGAGAGGGACCGAGAGAGAGAAGGACGGATAGAGAGAGAGGGACAGGATGAAAGAGAGGGGGACAGGGAGAGAGAGAGAGCCACAGAGAGAGAGAGAGGGACTGGGAGATAGAGGGACACAGAGACTGAGAGGGACAGAGAGAGAGAGAGGGTCAGGGAGAGAGAGAGGGACACGGAGAGAGAGGGACAGGGAGAGAGAGGGACACGGAGAGAGTGAGGGACACAGCGAGAGAGAAGGACTGGGAGAGAGAGTGGGACAGGGAAAGAGAGGGACACAGAGAGAGAGCGAGGGAGAGAGAGAGGGACACAGAGAGAGGGACACAGAGAGAGAGGGACAGGGAGAGAGAAAGGGGCATGGAGAGAGAGAGGGAGAGGGAGGGAGAGGGACACGGAGTGAGTGGGACAGGGAGAGAGAGAAGGACACAGAGATATAGGGACAGGGAGAGACAGAGGGACAGGGAGATAGAGGGACAGGGAGAGATAGAGACCGACAGGGAGAGAGAGAGGGACACCGGAGAGAGAGAGGGACAGGGAGAGAGAGGGACAGGGAGAGAGAGATGGACAGGGCGAGAGAGGGAGAGGGAGAGTGAGAGGGACAGAGAGAGAGAGGGACATGGAGAGAGAGGGACAGAGGGAGAGAGAGGGACAGGGAGAGAGCGGGACATGGAGAGAGAGGGACAGGGAGAGAGAGAGGGACACGGAGAGAGAGGGGTACAGGGAGGTAGATGGACATGGAGAGAGAGAGGGACAGGGAGAGAGACAGAGGGACAGGAAGAGAGAGAGGGACAGGGAGAGAGAGAGGGACAGGGAGATAGGGGGACATGGAGAGAGAGAGAGGGACAGGGATAGAGAGAGGGACACGGAGAGATAAAGAGGGACAGGGAGATAGAGGGACACGGAGAGAGAGGGACACAGAGAGAGAGAGATGGACAGGGAGAGAGAGAGGGACAGGGAGAGAGAGAGAGGGACAGGGAGAGAGAGCGACACGGAGAGAGAGAGGGACAGGAAGAGAGAGAGCGACAGGGAGAGAGAGGGACAGGGAGAGAGAGAGGGACACTGAGAGAGAGGGGGACAGTGAGATAGATGGACATGGAGAGAGAGAGGGACAGGGAGAGAGACAGAGGGACAGGAAGAGAGAGAGGGACACGGAGAGAGAGAGGGACAGGGAGAGAGAGAGAGGGACAGGGAGATAGAGGGACACGGAGAGAGACAGAGGGACACGGAGAGGGTGAGGGACAGAGAGAGAGAGAGAGAAGGTCAGGGAGAGACAGGGACACAGAGAGAGAGAGGGACCGAGAGAGAGAAGGACGGATAGAGAGAGAGGGACAGGATGAAAGAGAGGGGGACAGGGAGAGAGAGAGAGCCACAGAGAGAGAGAGGGACTGGGAGATAGAGGGACACAGAGACTGAGAGGGACAGAGAGAGAGAGAGGGTCAGGGAGAGAGAGAGGGACACGGAGAGAGAGGGACAGGGAGAGAGAGGGACACGGAGAGAGTGAGGGACACAGCGAGAGAGAAGGACTGGGAGAGAGAGTGGGACAGGGAAAGAGAGGGACACAGAGAGAGAGCGAGGGAGAGAGAGAGGGACACATAGAGAGGGACACAGAGAGAGAGGGACAGGGAGAGAGAAAGGGGCATGGAGAGAGAGAGGGACAGGGAGGGAGAGGGACACGGAGTGAGTGGGACAGGGAGTGAGAGAAGGACACAGAGATATAGGGACAGGGAGAGACAGAGGGACAGGGAGATAGAGGGACAGGGAGAGATAGAGACCGACAGGGAGAGAGAGAGGGACACGGAGAGAGAGAGGGACAGGGAGAGAGAGGGACAGGGAGAGAGAGATGGACAGGGCGAGAGAGGGAGAGGGAGAGTGAGAGGGACAGAGAGAGAGAGGGACATGGAGAGAGAGGGACAGAGGGAGAGAGAGGGACAGGGAGAGAGAGGGACATGGAGAGAGAGGGACAGGGAGAGAGAGAGGGACACGGAGAGAGAGGGGTACAGGGAGGTAGATGGACATGGAGAGAGAGAGGGACAGGGAGAGAGACAGAGGGACAGGAAGAGAGAGAGGGACAGGGAGAGAGAGGGACACGGAGAGAGAGAGGGACAGGGAGAGAGAGGGAGAAAGAGAGAGAGTGGGACAGGGAGTGAGACGGATAGAGAGAGAGAGAGGGACACAGAGAGAGAGATGGACAGGGAGAGGGAGGGACAGAGAGAGAGAGGGACAGGGAGAGAGAGAGGGACAGGGAGAGAGAGAGGGACAGGGAGAGAGAGAGGGACACGGAGAGAGAGGGACAGGGAGAGAGAGGGACAGGGAGATAGACAGAGGGACAGAGAGAGAGTGAGGGACAGTGAGAGAGAGGGACACGGAGAGAGAGGGACAGGGAGAGAGAGGGACCCGGACAGAGAGGGACAGAGAGAGAGTGGGACAGCGAGAGAGAGAGGGACAGAGAGAGAGAGGGACACGGAGAGGGAGAGGGACACGGAGAGGGAGAGGGACAGGGAGAGAGAGTGACAGGGAGAGAGAGAGGGACAGGGAGAGAGTGGGACAGGGAGAGTGAGAGCGACAGAGAGAGAGAGGGACATGGAGTGAGAGGGAAACAGGGAGAGAGAGGGAAAGGGAGAGAGAGGGACAGGGAGAGAGAGTGGGATAGGGAGAGAGAGGGGCATGGAGAGAGAGGGACACAGGGACAGAGAGGGACAGAGAGAGAGAGTGGGACACGGAGAGAGAGAGGGACAGGGAGAGAGAGCGACAGGGAGAGAGTGAGGGACACGGAGAGAGAGTGACAGGGAGAGAGAGAGGGACACAGAGAGAGAGAGGGACAGGGAGATAGAGGGACAGGGAGAGGTGGAGACCGACAGGGAGTTAGAGAGGGTCACGGAGAGAGAGGGACACAGAGAGAGAGGGACAGGGAGAGAGAAAGGGACATGGAGAAAGAGAGGGACAGGGAGAGAGAGGGACTCGGAGAGAAGGGGACAGGTAGAGAGAGAGAGGGACCCAGAGAGAGAGGGACAGGGAGAGACAGAGGGACAGGGAGATAGAGGGACAGGGAGAGATAGAGACCGACAGGGAGAGAGAGAGGGTCACGGAGAGAGAGAGAGAGGGACAGGGAGAGAGAAAGGGACAGGGAGATGGAGGGACAGTGAGAGAGAGAGAGGGAAACGGGGAGGGTGTGGGACACAGCGAGAGAGAGGAACAGGGAGAGGGAGGGACACACAGAGAGAGAGAGGGAGAGACAGAGAGAGGGACAGAGAGAGAGAGTGGGACAGGGAGAGAGAGGGACACAGAGACTAAGAGGGACAGAGAGAGAGAGAGGGACACGGAGAGAGAGAGGGACACGGAGAGAGAGGGACAGGGAGAGAGAGGGACAGGGAGAGAGAGGGACAGGGAGAGAGAGAGGAACACAGAGAGAGAGAGTGACAGGGAGAGAGAGGAACAGAGAGAGAGAGGGGTACAGGGAGAGAGAGGGACAGAGAGAGAGGGACACAGAGAGAGAGAGGGACAGGGATACGGAGGGACAGAGAGAGTGAGGGACAGGGAGAGAGAGGGACAGGGAGAGAGAGAGGGACAGGGAGAGAAAGAGGGATAGGGAGAGAGAGGGACACGGAGAGAGAGGGACACAGAGATAGAGACGGACATGGAGAAAGAGAAGGACAGGGGAGAGAGAGAGAGGGACAGGGAGAGAGAGAGGGACACGGAGAGAGAGAGGGACAGGGAGATTAAGGGACAGGGAGAGAGAGAGACAGGGAGAGAGAGAGGGACACGGACAGAGAGAGGGACAGAGAGAGAGAGAGCGACAGGGAGAGAGAGGGACAGGGAGAGCGAGAGGGACACGTAGAGAGAGAGGGACACAGAGAGAGGTACAGGGAGAGAGAAAGGGACATGGAGAGAGAGAGGGACAGGGAGAGAGAGGGACACGGAGTGAGGGGGACAGGGAGAGAGAGAAGGACACAGAGAGATAGGGACAGGGAGAGACAGAGACCGACAGGGAGAGAGAGAGGGACACGGAGAGAGAGAGAGGGACAGGGAGAGATAGAGGGACAGGGAGATAGAGGGACAGGGAGAGAGAGAGAGGGACACGGAGAGGGTGAGGGACACACAGAGAGAAAGAGACACAGAGAGAGAGAGGGACAGAGAGAGGGGCACAGAGAGAGAGAGAGAGGGACAGGGAGAGAGAGGGGGACAGGGAGAGAGAAAGGGACACAGAGAGAGAGAGGGACAGGGAGAGAGAGGGACACAGAGACTGAGAGGGACAGAGAGAGAGAGGGACAGGGAGAGAGAGAGGGACACGCAGAGAGAGGGACATGGAGAGAGAGGGACACGGTGAGAGTGAGGGACACAGATAGAGGGGGACTGGGAGAGAGAGTGGGGCAGGAGAGAGAGGGACACAGAGAGAGAGGGACACAGAGAGAGAGGCACAGGGAGAGAGAAAGGGACACGGAGAGAGAGGGACAGGGAGAGAGAGGCACAGGGAGAGAGAGAGGGACAGGGCGATAGAGAGGGACAGGGAAGAGAGGGACACACAGAAAGAGGGAGGGACAGAGAGAGAGAGGGACAGGGAGAGAGAGAGGGACACGGAGAGAGAGGGACAGAGAGAGAGAGAGAGGGGCAGGGAGAGAGAGTGACCGGGAGAGAGAGAGGGACACGGAGAGAGGGACCACAGAGAGAGAGGGACACAGAGGGAGAGGGACAGGGAGAGAGAGAGGGACAGGGAGAGAGAGAGCGACACGGAGAGAGAGAGGGACAGGAAGAGAGAGAGCGACAGGGAGAGAGAGGGACAGGGAGAGAGAGAGGGACACTGAGAGAGAGGGGGACAGTGAGATAGATGGACATGGAGAGAGAGAGGGACAGGGAGAGAGACAGAGGGACAGGAAGAGAGAGAGGGACACGGAGAGAGAGAGGGACAGGGAGAGAGAGAGAGGGACAGGGAGATAGAGGGACACGGAGAGAGACAGAGGGACACGGAGAGGGTGAGGGACAGAGAGAGAGAGAGAGAAGGTCAGGGAGAGACAGGGACACAGAGAGAGAGAGGGACCGAGAGAGAGAAGGACGGATAGAGAGAGAGGGACAGGATGAAAGAGAGGGGGACAGGGAGAGAGAGAGAGCCACAGAGAGAGAGAGGGACTGGGAGATAGAGGGACACAGAGACTGAGAGGGACAGAGAGAGAGAGAGGGTCAGGGAGAGAGAGAGGGACACGGAGAGAGAGGGACAGGGAGAGAGAGGGACACGGAGAGAGTGAGGGACACAGCGAGAGAGAAGGACTGGGAGAGAGAGTGGGACAGGGAAAGAGAGGGACACAGAGAGAGAGCGAGGGAGAGAGAGAGGGACACATAGAGAGGGACACAGAGAGAGAGGGACAGGGAGAGAGAAAGGGGCATGGAGAGAGAGAGGGACAGGGAGGGAGAGGGACACGGAGTGAGTGGGACAGGGAGTGAGAGAAGGACACAGAGATATAGGGACAGGGAGAGACAGAGGGACAGGGAGATAGAGGGACAGGGAGAGATAGAGACCGACAGGGAGAGAGAGAGGGACACGGAGAGAGAGAGGGACAGGGAGAGAGAGGGACAGGGAGAGAGAGATGGACAGGGCGAGAGAGGGAGAGGGAGAGTGAGAGGGACAGAGAGAGAGAGGGACATGGAGAGAGAGGGACAGAGGGAGAGAGAGGGACAGGGAGAGAGAGGGACATGGAGAGAGAGGGACAGGGAGAGAGAGAGGGACACGGAGAGAGAGGGGTACAGGGAGGTAGATGGACATGGAGAGAGAGAGGGACAGGGAGAGAGACAGAGGGACAGGAAGAGAGAGAGGGACAGGGAGAGAGAGGGACACGGAGAGAGAGAGGGACAGGGAGAGAGAGGGAGAAAGAGAGAGAGTGGGACAGGGAGTGAGACGGATAGAGAGAGAGAGAGGGACACAGAGAGAGAGATGGACAGGGAGAGGGAGGGACAGAGAGAGAGAGGGACAGGGAGAGAGAGAGGGACAGGGAGAGAGAGAGGGACAGGGAGAGAGAGAGGGACACGGAGAGAGAGGGACAGGGAGAGAGAGGGACAGGGAGATAGACAGAGGGACAGAGAGAGAGTGAGGGACAGTGAGAGAGAGGGACACGGAGAGAGAGGGACAGGGAGAGAGAGGGACCCGGACAGAGAGGGACAGAGAGAGAGTGGGACAGCGAGAGAGAGAGGGACAGAGAGAGAGAGGGACACGGAGAGGGAGAGGGACACGGAGAGGGAGAGGGACAGGGAGAGAGAGTGACAGGGAGAGAGAGAGGGACAGGGAGAGAGTGGGACAGGGAGAGTGAGAGCGACAGAGAGAGAGAGGGACATGGAGTGAGAGGGAAACAGGGAGAGAGAGGGAAAGGGAGAGAGAGGGACAGGGAGAGAGAGTGGGATAGGGAGAGAGAGGGGCATGGAGAGAGAGGGACACAGGGACAGAGAGGGACAGAGAGAGAGAGTGGGACACGGAGAGAGAGAGGGACAGGGAGAGAGAGCGACAGGGAGAGAGTGAGGGACACGGAGAGAGAGTGACAGGGAGAGAGAGAGGGACACAGAGAGAGAGAGGGACAGGGAGATAGAGGGACAGGGAGAGGTGGAGACCGACAGGGAGTTAGAGAGGGTCACGGAGAGAGAGGGACACAGAGAGAGAGGGACAGGGAGAGAGAAAGGGACATGGAGAAAGAGAGGGACAGGGAGAGAGAGGGACTCGGAGAGAAGGGGACAGGTAGAGAGAGAGAGGGACCCAGAGAGAGAGGGACAGGGAGAGACAGAGGGACAGGGAGATAGAGGGACAGGGAGAGATAGAGACCGACAGGGAGAGAGAGAGGGTCACGGAGAGAGAGAGAGAGGGACAGGGAGAGAGAAAGGGACAGGGAGATGGAGGGACAGTGAGAGAGAGAGAGGGAAACGGGGAGGGTGTGGGACACAGCGAGAGAGAGGAACAGGGAGAGGGAGGGACACACAGAGAGAGAGAGGGAGAGACAGAGAGAGGGACAGAGAGAGAGAGTGGGACAGGGAGAGAGAGGGACACAGAGACTAAGAGGGACAGAGAGAGAGAGAGGGACACGGAGAGAGAGAGGGACACGGAGAGAGAGGGACAGGGAGAGAGAGGGACAGGGAGAGAGAGGGACAGGGAGAGAGAGAGGAACACAGAGAGAGAGAGTGACAGGGAGAGAGAGGAACAGAGAGAGAGAGGGGTACAGGGAGAGAGAGGGACAGAGAGAGAGGGACACAGAGAGAGAGAGGGACAGGGATACGGAGGGACAGAGAGAGTGAGGGACAGGGAGAGAGAGGGACAGGGAGAGAGAGAGGGACAGGGAGAGAAAGAGGGATAGGGAGAGAGAGGGACACGGAGAGAGAGGGACACAGAGATAGAGACGGACATGGAGAAAGAGAAGGACAGGGGAGAGAGAGAGAGGGACAGGGAGAGAGAGAGGGACACGGAGAGAGAGAGGGACAGGGAGATTAAGGGACAGGGAGAGAGAGAGACAGGGAGAGAGAGAGGGACACGGACAGAGAGAGGGACAGAGAGAGAGAGAGCGACAGGGAGAGAGAGGGACAGGGAGAGCGAGAGGGACACGTAGAGAGAGAGGGACACAGAGAGAGGTACAGGGAGAGAGAAAGGGACATGGAGAGAGAGAGGGACAGGGAGAGAGAGGGACACGGAGTGAGGGGGACAGGGAGAGAGAGAAGGACACAGAGAGATAGGGACAGGGAGAGACAGAGACCGACAGGGAGAGAGAGAGGGACACGGAGAGAGAGAGAGGGACAGGGAGAGATAGAGGGACAGGGAGATAGAGGGACAGGGAGAGAGAGAGAGGGACACGGAGAGGGTGAGGGACACACAGAGAGAAAGAGACACAGAGAGAGAGAGGGACAGAGAGAGGGGCACAGAGAGAGAGAGAGAGGGACAGGGAGAGAGAGGGGGACAGGGAGAGAGAAAGGGACACAGAGAGAGAGAGGGACAGGGAGAGAGAGGGACACAGAGACTGAGAGGGACAGAGAGAGAGAGGGACAGGGAGAGAGAGAGGGACACGCAGAGAGAGGGACATGGAGAGAGAGGGACACGGTGAGAGTGAGGGACACAGATAGAGGGGGACTGGGAGAGAGAGTGGGGCAGGAGAGAGAGGGACACAGAGAGAGAGGGACACAGAGAGAGAGGCACAGGGAGAGAGAAAGGGACACGGAGAGAGAGGGACAGGGAGAGAGAGGCACAGGGAGAGAGAGAGGGACAGGGCGATAGAGAGGGACAGGGAAGAGAGGGACACACAGAAAGAGGGAGGGACAGAGAGAGAGAGGGACAGGGAGAGAGAGAGGGACACGGAGAGAGAGGGACAGAGAGAGAGAGAGAGGGGCAGGGAGAGAGAGTGACCGGGAGAGAGAGAGGGACACGGAGAGAGGGACCACAGAGAGAGAGGGACACAGAGGGAGAGGGACAGGGAGAGAGAGAGGGACAGGGAGAGAGAGAGGGACACGAAGAGAGAGAGAGGGACAGGGAGAGAGAGAGGGACAGGGAGATAGGGGGACATGGAGAGAGAGAGGGACAGGGATAGAGAGAGGGAAACGGAGAGAGAGAGAGGGACAGGGAGATAGAGGGACAGGGGGAGAGAGGGGGGGACAGGGAGAGAGAGAGGGACACGGAGAGAGAGGGACAGGGAGAGAGAGAGCGACAGGATGAGAGAGGGACAGGGAGAGAGAGAGGGACACGGAGAGAGAGGGACAGAGAGAGAGAGAGAGGGGCAGGGAGAGAGAGTGACCGGGAGAGAGAGAGGGACACGGAGAGAGGGACCACAGAGAGAGAGGGACACAGAGGGAGAGGGACAGGGAGAGAGAGAGGGACAGGGAGAGAGAGAGGGACACGAAGAGAGAGAGAGGGACAGGGAGAGAGAGAGGGACAGGGAGATAGGGGGACATGGAGAGAGAGAGGGACAGGGATAGAGAGAGGGACACGGAGAGAGAGAGAGGGACAGGGAGATAGAGGGACAGGGGGAGAGAGAGGGGGACAGGGAGAGAGAGAGGGACACGGAGAGAGAGGGACAGGAAGAGTGAGAGGGACAGGGAGAGAGAGGGAAAGGGAGAGTGAGAGGGACACGGAGAGAGAGAGAGGGACATGGAGAGACAGGGACACAGGGAGAGAGAGGGACAGGGAGAGAGGGAGGGACACGGAGAGAGAGGGGGACAGGGAGATAGATGGACATGGAGAGAGAGAGGGACATGGAGAGAGACAGAGGGACAGGGAGAGAGAGAGAGGGAAACGGGGAGGGTGTGGGACACAGAGAGAGAGAGGAACAGGGAGAGATTCGGACACAGAGAGAGAGAGAGGCAGAGACAGAGAGAGAGGGACAGAGAGAGAGAGTGGGACAGGGAGAGAGAGGGACACAGAGACTAAGAGGAACAGAGAGAGAGAGAGGGACACGGAGAGAGAGAGGGACACGGAGAAAGAGGGACAGGGAGAGAGAGGGACACGGAGAGAGAGGGACAGGGCGAGAGAGAGGAACACAGAGAGAGATAGGGACAGGGAGACGGAGGGACAGAGAGAGTGAGGGACAGGGAAAGAGAGGGACAGGGAGAGAGAGGGACAGGGAGAGAAAGAGCGACAGGGAGACAGAGGGACAGAGAGAGAGGGACACAATGAGAGAGAGAGGGACAGGGAGACGGAGGGACAGAGAGAGTGAGGGACAGGGAAAGAGAGGGACAGGGAGAGAGAGGGACAGGGAGAGAAAGAGGGACAGGGAGAGAGAGGGACACGGAGAGAGTGGGACACAGAGATAGAGACGGACAGGGAGAGAGAGAGAGGGACAGGGGGAGAGTGAGAGAGGGACAGGGAGAGAGAGAGGGACACGGAGAGAGAGGGACACGGAGAGAGAGGGACAGAGAGAGAGGGACACAATGAGAGAGAGAGGGACAGGGAGACGGAGGGACAGAGAGAGTGAGGGACAGGGAAAGAGAGGGACAGGGAGAGAGAGGGACAGGGAGAGAAAGAGGGACAGGGAGAGAGAGGGACACGGAGAGAGAGGGACACAGAGATAGAGACGGACAGGGAGAGAGAGAGGGACAGGGGGAGAGTGAGAGAGGGACAGGGAGAGAGAGAGGGACACGGAGAGAGAGGGACACAGAGAGAGAGGGACAGGGAGAGAGAGGGGGACAGGGAGAGAGAGAGGGACACGGAGAGAGAGAGAAGGACAGGGAGAGAGAGAGGGACAGGGAGAGAGAGAGGGACAGGGAGATAGGGGGACATGGAGAGAGAGAGAGGGACAGGGATAGAGAGAGGGACACGGAGAGATAAAGAGGGTCAGGGAGATAGAGGGACACGGAGAGAGAGGGACACAGAGAGAGAGAGACGGACAGGGAGAGAGAGAGGGACAGGGAGAGAGAGAGAGGGACAGGGAGAGAGAGCGACACGGAGTGAGAGAGGGACAGGGAGAGAGAGAGCGACAGGGAGAGAGAGGGACAGGGAGAGACAGAGGGACAGGGAGATAGACGGACAGGGAGAGATCGAGACCGACAGGGAGAGAGAGAGGGTCACGGAGAGAGAGAGAGAGAGAGCGACAGGGAGAGAGAGAGAGGGACAGGGAGATGGAGGGACAGGGAGAGAGAGAGGGAAACGGGGAGGGTGTGGGACACAGAGAGAGAGAGGAACAGGGAGAGATTCGGACACAGAGAGAGAGAGAGGCACAGACAGAGAGGGACAGAGAGAGAGTGGGACAGGGAGAGAGAGGGACACAGAGACTAAGAGGAACAGAGAGAGAGAGGGACACGGAGAGAGAGAGGGACACGGAGAAAGAGGGACAGGGAGAGAGAGGGACACGGAGAGAGAGGGACAGGGCGAGAGAGAGGAACACAGAGAGAGATAGGGACAGGGAGAGAGAGGGATGCAGAGAGAGAGAGGGACGGGGAGAGAGAGGGACAGAGAGAGAGGGACACAATGAGAGAGAGAGTGACAGGGAGACGGAGGGACAGAGAGAGTGAGGGACAGGGAAAGAGAGGGACAGGGAGAGAGAGGGACAGGGAGAGAAAGAGGGACAGGGAGAGAGAGCGACACGGAGTGAGAGAGGGACAGGGAGAGAGAGAGCGACAGGGAGAGAGAGGGACAGGGAGAGAGAGGGACAGGGAGAGAAAGAGGGACAGGGAGAGAGAGGGACACGGAGAGAGAGGGACACAGAGATAGAGACGGACAGGGAGAGAGAGAGGGACAGGGGGAGAGAGAGAGAGGGACAGGGAGAGAGAGAGGGACACGGAGAGAGAGGGACACTGAGAGAGAGGGACAGGGAGAGAGAGGGGGCAGGGAGAGAGAGAGGGACACGGAGAGAGAGAGAAGGACAGGGAGAGAGAGAGGGACAGGGAGAGAGAGAGGGACAGGGAGATAGGGGGACATGGAGAGAGAGAGAGGGACACGGAGAGATAAAGAGGGACAGGGAGATAGAGGGACACGGAGAGAGAGGGACACAGAGAGAGAGAGACGGACAGGGAGAGAGAGAGGGACAGGGAGAGAGAGAGGGACAGGGAGAGAGAGCGAGACGGAGAGAGAGAGGGACAGGAAGAGAGAGAGCGACAGGGAGAGAGAGGGACAGGGAGAGAGAGAGGGACACTGAGAGAGAGGGGGACAGTGAGATAGATGGACATGGAGAGAGAGAGGGACAGGGAGAGAGACAGAGGGACAGGAAGAGAGAGAGGGACACGGAGAGAGAGAGGGACTGGGAGAGAGAGAGGGACAGGGAGATAGAGGGACACGGAGAGAGACAGAGGGACACGGAGAGGGTGAGGGACAGAGAGAGAGAAGGTCAGGGAGAGAGAGGGACACAGAGAGAGAGAGAGGGACCGAGAGAGAGAAGGACGGATAGAGATAGAGGGACAGGATGAAAGAGAGGGGGACAGGGAGAGAGAGAGAGCCACAGAGAGAGAGAGAGGGACTGGGAGATAGAGGGACACAGAGACTGAGAGGGACAGAGAGAGAGAGAGGGTCAGGGAGAGAGAGAGGGACACGGAGAGAGAGGGACAGGGAGAGAGAGGGACACGGAGAGAGTGAGGGACACAGCGAGAGAGAAGGACTGGGAGAGAGAGTGGGACAGGGAAAGAGAGGGACACAGAGAGAGAGCGAGGGAGAGAGAGAGGGACACAGAGAGAGGGACACAGAGAGAGAGGGACAGGGAGAGAGAAAGGGGCATGGAGAGAGAGAGGGACAGGGAGGGAGAGGGACACGGAGTGAGTGGGACAGGGAGAGAGAGAAGGACACAGAGATATAGGGACAGGGAGAGACAGAGGGACAGGGAGATAGAGGGACAGGGAGAGATAGAGACCGACAGGGAGAGAGAGAGGGACACCGGAGAGAGAGAGGGACAGGGAGAGAGAGGGACAGGGAGAGAGAGATGGACAGGGCGAGAGAGGGAGAGGGAGAGTGAGAGGGACAGAGAGAGAGAGGGACATGGAGAGAGAGGGACAGAGGGAGAGAGAGGGACAGGGAGAGAGCGGGACATGGAGAGAGAGGGACAGGGAGAGAGAGAGGGACACGGAGAGAGAGGGGTACAGTGAGGTAGATGGACATGGAGAGAGAGAGGGACAGGGAGAGAGACAGAGGGACAGGAAGAGAGAGAGGGACAGGGAGAGAGAGAGGGACAGGGAGATAGGGGGACATGGCGAGAGAGAGAGGGACAGGGATAGAGAGAGGGACACGGAGAGATAAAGAGGGACAGGGAGATAGAGGGACACGGAGAGAGAGGGACACAGAGAGAGAGAGATGGACAGGGAGAGAGAGAGGGACAGGGAGAGAGAGAGAGGGACAGGGAGAGAGAGCGACACGGAGAGAGAGAGGGACAGGAAGAGAGAGAGCGACAGGGAGAGAGAGGGACAGGGAGAGACAGAGGGACACTGAGAGAGAGGGGGACAGTGAGATAGATGGACATGGAGAGAGAGAGGGACAGGGAGAGAGACAGAGGGACAGGAAGAGAGAGAGGGACACGGAGAGAGAGAGGGACAGGGAGAGAGAGAGAGGGACAGGGAGATAGAGGGACACGGAGAGAGACAGAGGGACACGGAGAGGGTGAGGGACAGAGAGAGAGAGAGAGAAGGTCAGGGAGAGACAGGGACACAGAGAGAGAGAGGGACCGAGAGAGAGAAGGACGGATAGAGAGAGAGGGACAGGATGAAAGAGAGGGGGACAGGGAGAGAGAGAGAGCCACAGAGAGAGAGAGGGACTGGGAGATAGAGGGACACAGAGACTGAGAGGGACAGAGAGAGAGAGAGGGTCAGGGAGAGAGAGAGGGACACGGAGAGAGAGGGACAGGGAGAGAGAGGGACACGGAGAGAGTGAGGGACACAGCGAGAGAGAAGGACTGGGAGAGAGAGTGGGACAGGGAAAGAGAGGGACACAGAGAGAGAGCGAGGGAGAGAGAGAGGGACACATAGAGAGGGACACAGAGAGAGAGGGACAGGGAGAGAGAAAGGGGCATGGAGAGAGAGAGGGACAGGGAGGGAGAGGGACACGGAGTGAGTGGGACAGGGAGTGAGAGAAGGACACAGAGATATAGGGACAGGGAGAGACAGAGGGACAGGGAGATAGAGGGACAGGGAGAGATAGAGACCGACAGGGAGGGAGAGAGGGACACGGAGAGAGAGAGGGACAGGGAGAGAGAGGGACAGGGAGAGAGAGATGGACAGGGCGAGAGAGGGAGAGGGAGAGTGAGAGGGACAGAGAGAGAGAGGGACATGGAGAGAGAGGGACAGAGGGAGAGAGAGGGACAGGGAGAGAGAGGGACATGGAGAGAGAGGGACAGGGAGATAGACAGAGGGACAGAGAGAGAGTGAGGGACAGAGAGAGAGAGGGACACGGAGAGAGAGGGACAGGGAGAGAGAGGGACCCGGACAGAGAGGGACAGAGAGAGAGTGGGACAGCGAGAGAGAGAGGGACAGAGAGAGAGAGGGACACGGAGAGGGAGAGGGACACGGAGAGGGAGAGGGACAGGGAGAGAGAGTGACAGGGAGAGAGAGAGGGACAGGGAGAGAGTGGGACAGGGAGAGTGAGAGCGACAGAGAGAGAGAGGGACATGGAGTGAGAGGGAAACAGGGAGAGAGAGGGAAAGGGAGAGAGAGGGACAGGGAGAGAGAGTGGGATAGGGAGAGAGAGGGGCATGGAGAGAGAGGGACACAGGGACAGAGAGGGACAGAGAGAGAGAGTGGGACACGGAGAGAGAGAGGGACAGGGAGAGAGAGCGACAGGGAGAGAGTGAGGGACACGGAGAGAGAGTGACAGGGAGAGAGAGAGGGACACAGAGAGAGAGAGGGACAGGGAGAGAGAGGGACACAGAGAGATAGAGGGACAGGGAGTTAGAGAGGGTCACGGAGAGAGAGGGACACAGAGAGAGAGGGACAGGGAGAGAGAAAGGGACATGGAGAAAGAGAGGGACAGGGAGAGAGAGGGACTCGGAGAGAAGGGGACAGGTAGAGAGAGAGAGCGACCCAGAGAGAGAGGGACAGGGAGAGACAGAGGGACAGGGAGATAGAGGGACAGGGAGAGATAGAGACCGACAGGGAGAGAGAGAGGGTCACGGAGAGAGAGAGAGAGGGACAGGGAGAGAGAAAGGGACAGGGAGATGGAGGGACAGTGAGAGAGAGAGAGGGAAACGGGGAGGGTGTGGGACACAGCGAGAGAGAGGAACAGGGAGAGGGAGGGACACACACAGAGAGAGAGGGAGAGACAGAGAGAGGGACAGAGAGAGAGAGTGGGACAGGGAGAGAGAGGGACACAGAGACTAAGAGGGACAGAGAGAGAGAGAGGGACACGGAGAGAGAGAGGGACACCGAGAGAGAGGGACAGGGAGAGAGAGGGACACGGAGAGAGAGGGACAGGGAGAGAGAGAGGAACACAGAGAGAGAGAGTGACAGGGAGAGAGAGGAACAGAGAGAGAGAGGGGTACAGGGAGAGAGAGGGACAGAGAGAGAGGGACACAGAGAGAGAGAGGGACAGGGATACGGAGGGACAGAGAGAGTGAGGGACAGGGAGAGAGAGGGACAGGGAGAGAGAGAGGGACAGGGAGAGAAAGAGGGACAGGGAGAGAGAGGGACACGGAGAGAGAGGGACACAGAGATAGAGACGGACATGGAGAAAGAGAGGGACAGGGGAGAGAGAGAGAGGGACAGGGAGAGAGAGAGGGACACGGAGAGAGAGAGGGACAGGGAGAGAAAGAGGGACAGGGAGAGAGAGAGGGACAGGGAGATTAAGGGACAGGGAGAGAGAGAGACAGGGAGAGAGAGAGGGACACGGACAGAGAGAGGGACAGAGAGAGAGAGAGCGACAGGGAGAGAGAGGGACAGGGAGAGCGAGAGGGACACGTAGAGAGAGAGGGACACAGAGAGAGGTACAGGGAGAGAGAAAGGGACATGGAGAGAGAGAGGGACAGGGAGAGAGAGGGACACGGAGTGAGGGGGACAGGGAGAGAGAGAAGGACACAGAGAGATAGGGACAGGGAGAGACAGAGACCGACAGGGAGAGAGAGAGGGACACGGAGAGAGAGAGAGGGACAGGGAGAGATAGAGGGACAGGGAGATAGAGGGACAGGGAGAGAGAGAGAGGGACACGGAGAGGGTGAGGGACACACAGAGAGAAAGAGACACAGAGAGAGAGAGGGACAGAGAGAGGGGCACAGAGAGAGAGAGAGAGGGACAGGGAGAGAGAGGGGGACAGGGAGAGAGAAAGGGACACAGAGAGAGAGAGGGACAGGGAGAGAGAGGGACACAGAGACTGAGAGGGACAGAGAGAGAGAGGGACAGGGAGAGAGAGAGGGACACGCAGAGAGAGGGACATGGAGAGAGAGGGACACGGTGAGAGTGAGGGACACAGATAGAGGGGGACTGGGAGAGAGAGTGGGGCAGGAGAGAGAGGGACACAGAGAGAGAGGGACACAGAGAGAGAGGCACAGGGAGAGAGAAAGGGACACGGAGAGAGAGGGACAGGGAGAGAGAGGCACAGGGAGAGAGAGAGGGACAGGGCGATAGAGAGGGACAGGGAGAGAGAGGGACACACAGAAAGAGGGAGGGACAGAGAGAGAGAGGGACAGGGAGAGAGAGAGGGACACGGAGAGAGAGGGACAGAGAGAGAGAGAGAGGGGCAGGGAGAGAGAGTGACCGGGAGAGAGAGAGGGACACGGAGAGAGGGACCACAGAGAGAGAGGGACACAGAGGGAGAGGGACAGGGAGAGAGAGAGGGACAGGGAGAGAGAGAGGGACACGAAGAGAGAGAGAGGGACAGGGAGAGAGAGAGGGACAGGGAGATAGGGGGACATGGAGAGAGAGAGGGACAGGGATAGAGAGAGGGAAACGGAGAGAGAGAGAGGGACAGGGAGATAGAGGGACAGGGGGAGAGAGGGGGGGACAGGGAGAGAGAGAGGGACACGGAGAGAGAGGGACAGGGAGAGAGAGAGCGACAGGATGAGAGAGGGACAGGGAGAGAGAGAGGGACACGGAGAGAGAGGGACAGAGAGAGAGAGAGAGGGGCAGGGAGAGAGAGTGACCGGGAGAGAGAGAGGGACACGGAGAGAGGGACCACAGAGAGAGAGGGACACAGAGGGAGAGGGACAGGGAGAGAGAGAGGGACAGGGAGAGAGAGAGGGACACGAAGAGAGAGAGAGGGACAGGGAGAGAGAGAGGGACAGGGAGATAGGGGGACATGGAGAGAGAGAGGGACAGGGATAGAGAGAGGGACACGGAGAGAGAGAGAGGGACAGGGAGATAGAGGGACAGGGGGAGAGAGAGGGGGACAGGGAGAGAGAGAGGGACACGGAGAGAGAGGGACAGGAAGAGTGAGAGGGACAGGGAGAGAGAGGGAAAGGGAGAGTGAGAGGGACACGGAGAGAGAGAGAGGGACATGGAGAGACAGGGACACAGGGAGAGAGAGGGACAGGGAGAGAGGGAGGGACACGGAGAGAGAGGGGGACAGGGAGATAGATGGACATGGAGAGAGAGAGGGACATGGAGAGAGACAGAGGGACAGGGAGAGAGAGAGAGGGAAACGGGGAGGGTGTGGGACACAGAGAGAGAGAGGAACAGGGAGAGATTCGGACACAGAGAGAGAGAGAGGCAGAGACAGAGAGAGAGGGACAGAGAGAGAGAGTGGGACAGGGAGAGAGAGGGACACAGAGACTAAGAGGAACAGAGAGAGAGAGAGGGACACGGAGAGAGAGAGGGACACGGAGAAAGAGGGACAGGGAGAGAGAGGGACACGGAGAGAGAGGGACAGGGCGAGAGAGAGGAACACAGAGAGAGATAGGGACAGGGAGACGGAGGGACAGAGAGAGTGAGGGACAGGGAAAGAGAGGGACAGGGAGAGAGAGGGACAGGGAGAGAAAGAGGGACAGGGAGAGAGAGGGACAGAGAGAGAGGGACACAATGAGAGAGAGAGGGACAGGGAGACGGAGGGACAGAGAGAGTGAGGGACAGGGAAAGAGAGGGACAGGGAGAGAGAGGGACAGGGAGAGAAAGAGGGACAGGGAGAGAGAGGGACACGGAGAGAGAGGGACACAGAGATAGAGACGGACAGGGAGAGAGAGAGGGACAGGGGGAGAGTGAGAGAGGGACAGGGAGAGAGAGAGGGACACGGAGAGAGAGGGACACAGAGAGAGAGGGACAGGGAGAGAGAGGGGGACAGGGAGTGAGAGAGGGACACGGAGAGAGAGAGAAGGACAGGGAGAGAGAGAGGGACAGGGAGAGAGAGAGGGACAGGGAGATAGGGGGACATGGAGAGAGAGAGAGGGACAGGGATAGAGAGAGGGACACGGAGAGATAAAGAGGGACAGGGAGATAGAGGGACACGGAGAGAGAGGGACACAGAGAGAGAGAGACGGACAGGGAGAGAGAGAGGGACAGGGAGAGAGAGAGAGGGACAGGGAGAGAGAGCGACACGGAGTGAGAGAGGGACAGGGAGAGAGAGAGCGACAGGGAGAGAGAGGGACAGGGAGAGACAGAGGGACAGGGAGATAGACGGACAGGGAGAGATCGAGACCGACAGGGAGAGAGAGAGGGTCACGGAGAGAGAGAGAGAGAGAGCGACAGGGAGAGAGAGAGAGGGACAGGGAGATGGAGGGACAGGGAGAGAGAGAGGGAAACGGGGAGGGTGTGGGACACAGAGAGAGAGAGGAACAGGGAGAGATTCGGACACAGAGAGAGAGAGAGGCACAGACAGAGAGGGACAGAGAGAGAGTGGGACAGGGAGAGAGAGGGACACAGAGACTAAGAGGAACAGAGAGAGAGAGGGACACGGAGAGAGAGAGGGACACGGAGAAAGAGGGACAGGGAGAGAGAGGGACACGGAGAGAGAGGGACAGGGCGAGAGAGAGGAACACAGAGAGAGATAGGGACAGGGAGAGAGAGGGATGCAGAGAGAGAGAGGGACGGGGAGAGAGAGGGACAGAGAGAGAGGGACACAATGAGAGAGAGAGTGACAGGGAGACGGAGGGACAGAGAGAGTGAGGGACAGGGAAAGAGAGGGACAGGGAGAGAGAGGGACAGGGAGAGAAAGAGGGACAGGGAGAGAGAGGGACACGGAGAGAGAGGGACACAGAGATAGAGACGGACAGGGAGAGAGAGAGGGACAGGGGGAGAGAGAGAGAGGGACAGGGAGAGAGAGAGGGACACGGAGAGAGAGGGACACAGAGAGAGAGGGACAGGGAGAGAGAGGGGGCAGGGAGAGAGAGAGGGACACGGAGAGAGAGAGAAGGACAGGGAGAGAGAGAGGGACAGGGAGAGAGAGAGGGACAGGGAGATAGGGGGACATGGAGAGAGAGAGAGGGACAGGGATAGAGAGAGGGACACGGAGAGATAAAGAGGGACAGGGAGATAGAGGGACACGGAGAGAGAGGGACACAGAGAGAGAGAGACGGACAGGGAGAGAGAGAGGGACAGGGAGAGAGAGAGAGGGACAGGGAGAGAGAGCGACACGGAGTGAGAGAGGGACAGGGAGAGAGAGAGCGACAGGGAGAGAGAGGGACAGGGAGAGACAGAGGGACAGGGAGATAGACGGACAGGGAGAGATCGAGACCGACAGGGAGAGAGAGAGGGTCACGGAGAGAGAGAGTGAGAGAGAGCGACAGGGCGAGAGAGAGGGACAGGGAGATGGAGGGACAGGGAGAGAGAGAGAGGGAAACGGGGAGGGTGTGGGACACAGAGAGAGAGAGGAACAGGGAGAGATTCGGACACAGAGAGAGAGAGAGGCACAGACAGAGAGGGACAGAGAGAGAGTGGGACAGGGAGAGAGAGGGACACAGAGACTAAGAGGAACAGAGAGAGAGAGGGACACGGAGAGAGAGAGGGACACGGAGAAAGAGGGACAGGGAGAGAGAGGGACACGGAGAGAGAGGGACAGGGCGAGAGAGAGGAACACAGAGAGAGATAGGGACAGGGAGAGAGAGGGATGCAGAGAGAGAGAAGGACGGGGAGAGAGAGGGACAGAGAGAGAGGGACACAATGAGAGAGAGAGGGACAGGGAGACGGAGGGACAGAGAGAGTGAGGGACAGGGAAAGAGAGGGACAGGGAGAGAGAGGGACAGGGAGAGAAAGAGGGACAGGGAGAGAGAGGGACACGGAGAGAGAGGGACACAGAGATAGAGACGGACAGGGAGAGAGAGAGGGACAGGGGGAGAGAGAGAGAGGGACAGGGAGAGAGAGAGGGACACGGAGAGAGAGGGACACAGAGAGAGAGGGACAGGGAGAGAGAGGGGGCAGGGAGAGAGAGAGGGACACGGAGAGAGAGAGAAGGACAGGGAGAGAGAGAGGGACAGGGAGAGAGAGAGGGACAGGGAGATAGGGGGACATGGAGAGAGAGAGAGGGACAGGGATAGAGAGAGGGACACGGAGAGATAAAGAGGGACAGGGAGATAGAGGGACACGGAGAGAGAGGGACACAGAGAGAGAGAGACGGACAGGGAGAGAGAGAGGGACAGGGAGAGAGAGAGGGACAGGGAGAGAGAGCGACACGGAGTGAGAGAGGGACAGGAAGAGAGAGAGCGACAGGGAAAGAGAGGGACAGGGAGAGAGAGAGGGACACTGAGAGAGAGGGGGACAGTGAGATAGATGGACATGGAGAGAGAGAGGGACAGGGAGAGAGACAGAGGGACAGGAAGAGAGAGAGGGACACGGAGAGAGAGAGGGACTGGGAGAGAGAGAGGGACAGGGAGATAGAGGGACACGGAGGGAGACAGAGGGACACGGAGAGGGTGAGGGACAGAGAGAGAGAGAGAAGGTCAGGGAGAGAGAGGGACACAGAGAGAGAGAGAGGGACCGAGAGAGAAGACGGATAGAGAGAGAGGGACAGGATGAAAGAGAGGGGGACAGGGAGAGAGAGAGAGCCACAGAGAGAGAGAGGGACTGGGAGATAGAGGGACACAGAGACTGAGAGGGACAGAGAGAGAGAGAGGGTCAGGGAGAGAGAGAGGGACACGGAGAGAGAGGGACAGGGAGAGAGAGGGACACGGAGAGAGTGAGGGACACAGCGAGAGAGAAGGACTGGGAGAGAGAGTGGGACAGGGAAAGAGAGGGACACAGAGAGAGAGCGAGGGAGAGAGAGAGGGACACAGAGAGAGGGACACAGAGAGAGAGGGACAGGGAGAGAGAAAGGGGCATGGAGAGAGAGAGGGACAGGGAGGGAGAGGGACACGGAGTGAGTGGGACAGGGAGAGAGAGAAGGACACAGAGATATAGGGACAGGGAGAGACAGAGGGACAGGGAGATAGAGGGACAGGGAGAGATAGAGACCGACAGGGAGAGAGAGAGGGACACGGAGAGAGAGAGGGACAGGGAGAGAGAGGGACAGGGAGAGAGAGATGGACAGGGCGAGAGAGGGAGAGGGAGAGTGAGAGGGACAGAGAGAGAGAGGGACATGGAGAGAGAGGGACAGAGGGAGAGAGAGGGACAGGGAGAGAGAGGGACATGGAGAGAGAGGGACAGGGAGAGAGAGAGGGACACGGAGAGAGAGGGGTACGGGGAGGTAGATGGACATGGAGAGAGAGAGGGACAGGGAGAGAGACAGAGGGACAGGAAGAGAGAGAGGGACAGGGAGAGAGAGAGGGACAGGGAGATAGGGGGACATGGAGAGAGAGAGAGGGACAGGGATAGAGAGAGGGACACGGAGAGATAAAGAGGGACAGGGAGATAGAGGGACACGGAGAGAGAGGGACACAGAGAGAGAGAGACGGACAGGGAGAGAGAGAGGGACAGGGAGAGAGAGAGAGGGACAGGGAGAGAGAGCGACACGGAGAGAGAGAGGGACAGGAAGAGAGAGAGCGACAGGGAGAGAGAGGGACAGGGAGAGAGAGAGGGACACTGAGAGAGAGGGGGACAGTGAGATAGATGGACATGGAGAGAGAGAGGGACAGGGAGAGAGACAGAGGGACAGGAAGAGAGAGAGGGACACGGAGAGAGAGAGGGACAGGGAGAGAGAGAGGGACAGGGAGATAGAGGGACACGGAGAGAGACAGAGGGACACGGAGAGGGTGAGGGACAGAGAGAGAGAGAGAGAAGGTCAGGGAGAGACAGGGACACAGAGAGAGAGAGAGGGACCGAGAGAGAGAAGGACGGATAGAGAGAGAGGGACAGGATGAAAGAGAGGGGGACAGGGAGAGAGAGAGAGCCACAGAGAGAGAGAGGGACTGGGAGATAGAGGGACACAGAGACTGAGAGGGACAGAGAGAGAGAGAGGGTCAGGGAGAGAGAGAGGGACACGGAGAGAGAGGGACAGGGAGAGAGAGGGACACGGAGAGAGTGAGGGACACAGCGAGAGAGAAGGACTGGGAGAGAGAGTGGGACAGGGAAAGAGAGGGACACAGAGAGAGAGCGAGGGAGAGAGAGAGGGACACATAGAGAGGGACACAGAGAGAGAGGGACAGGGAGAGAGAAAGGGGCATGGAGAGAGAGAGGGACAGGGAGGGAGAGGGACACGGAGTGAGTGGGACAGGGAGTGAGAGAAGGACACAGAGATATAGGGACAGGGAGAGACAGAGGGACAAGGAGATAGAGGGACAGGGAGAGATAGAGACCGACAGGGAGAGAGAGAGGGACACGGAGAGAGAGAGGGACAGGGAGAGAGAGGGACAGGGAGAGAGAGATGGACAGGGCGAGAGAGGGAGAGGGAGAGTGAGAGGGACAGAGAGAGAGAGGGACATGGAGAGAGAGGGACAGAGGGAGAGAGAGGGACAGGGAGAGAGAGGGACATGGAGAGAGAGGGACAGGGAGAGAGAGAGGGACACGGAGAGAGAGGGGTACAGGGAGGTAGATGGACATGGAGAGAGAGAGGGACAGGGAGAGAGACAGAGGGACAGGAAGAGAGAGAGGGACAGGGAGAGAGAGGGACACGGAGAGAGAGAGGGACAGGGAGAGAGAGGGAGAAAGAGAGAGAGTGGGACAGGGAGTGAGACGGATAGAGAGAGAGAGAGGGACACAGAGAGAGAGATGGACAGGGAGAGGGAGGGACAGAGAGAGAGAGGGACAGGGAGAGAGAGAGGGACAGGGAGAGAGAGAGGGACAGGGAGAGAGAGAGGGACACGGAGAGAGAGGGACAGGGAGAGAGAGGGACAGGGAGATAGACAGAGGGACAGAGAGAGAGTGAGGGACAGAGAGAGAGAGGGACACGGAGAGAGAGGGACAGGGAGAGAGAGGGACCCGGACCGAGAGGGACAGAGAGAGAGTGGGACAGCGAGAGAGAGAGGGACAGAGAGAGAGAGGGACACGGAGAGGGAGAGGGACACGGAGAGGGAGAGGGACAGGGAGAGAGAGTGACAGGGAGAGAGAGAGGGACAGGGAGAGAGTGGGACAAGGAGAGTGAGAGCGACAGAGAGAGAGAGGGACATGGAGTGAGAGGGAAACAGGGAGAGAGAGAGAAAGGGAGAGAGAGGGACAGGGAGAGAGAGTGGGATAGGGAGAGAGAGGGGCATGGAGAGAGAGGGACACAGGGACAGAGAGGGACAGAGAGAGAGAGTGGGACACGGAGAGAGAGAGGGACAGGGAGAGAGAGCGACAGGGAGAGAGTGAGGGACACGGAGAGAGAGTGACAGGGAGAGAGAGAGGGACACAGAGAGAGAGAGGGACAGGGAGAGAGAGGGACACAGAGAGAGAGAGGGACAGGGAGAGAGAGGGACAGAGAGAGAGGGACACAGAGAGAGAGAGGGACAGGGAGACGGAGGGACAGAGAGAGAGAGGGACAGGGAGAGAGAGGGACAGGGAGAGAGAGAGGGACAGGGAGAGAAAGAGGGACACGGAGAGAGAGACACAGAGAGAGAGAGGGACAGGGAGAGAGAGGGACAGGGGGAGAGCGAGAGAGGGATAATGAGACAGAGAGAGACACGGAGAGAGAGGGACACTGAGAGAGAGGGACACAGAGAGAGAGGGGCAGGGAGAGAGAGAGGGACAGGGAGAGAGAGAGAGGGTCACGGAGAGAGAGGGACACAGAGAGAGAGGGACATGGAGAGAGAAAGGGACATGGAGAAAGAGAGGGACAGGGATAGAGAGGGACACGGAGAGAAAGGGACAGGGAGAGACAGAGGGACAGGGAGATAGAGGGACAGGGAGAGATAGAGACCGACAGGGAGAGAGAGAGGGTCACGGAGAGAGAGAGAGAGGGACAGGGAGAGAGAAAGGGACAGGGAGATGGAGGGACAGGGAGAGAGAGAGAGGGAAACGGGGAGGGTGTGGGACACAGCGAGAGAGAGGAGCAGGGAGAGAGAGGGGCACACAGAGAGAGAGAGAGGGAGAGACAGAGAGAGAGGGACAGAGAGAGAGAATGGGACAGGGAGAGAGAGGGACACAGAGACTAAGAGGGACAGAGAGAGAGAGAGGGACACGGAGAGAGAGAGGGACACGGAGAGAGAGGGACAGGGAGAGAGAGGGACACGGAGAGAGAGGGACAGGGCGAGAGAGAGGAACACAGAGAGAGAGAGGGACAGGGAGAGAGAGGGACAGAGAGAGAGAGAGGTACAGGGAGAGAGAGGGACAGAGAGAGAGGGACACAGACAGACAGAGAGGGACAGGGATACGGAGGGACAGAGAGAGTGAGGGACAGGGAGAGAGAGGGACAGGGAGAGAGAGAGGGATAGGGAGAGAAAGAGGGACAGGGAGAGAGAGGGACACGGAGAGAGAGGGACACAGAGATAGAGACGGACAGGGAGAGAGAGAGGGACAGGGGAGAGAGAGAGGGACAGGGAGAGAGAGAGGGACACGGAGTGAGAGGGACACAGAGAGAGAGGGACACAGAGAGAGAGGGACAGGGAGAGGGTGAGCGACAGAGAGAGAGAGAGAAGGTCGGGGAGAGAGAGGGACACACAGAGAGAGAGAGGGACCGAGAGAGAGAGGGACGGAGTGAGAGAGAGGGACAGGATGAAAGAGAGGGGGACAGGGAGAGAGAGAGAGACACAGAGAGAGAGAGGGACTGGGAGATAGAGGGACACAGAGACTGAGAGGGACAGAGAGAGAGAGGGTCAGGGAGAGAGAGAGGGACACGGAGAGAGAGGGACAGGGAGAGATGAGGGACACGGAGAGAGTGAGGGACACACAGAGAGAGAAGGACTGGGAGAGAGAGTGGGACAGGGAAAGAGTGGGACACAGAGAGAGAGCGAGGGAGAGAGAGAGGGACACAGAGAGAGGGACACAGAGAGAGAGGGACAGGGAGAGAGAAAGGGGCATGGAGAGAGAGAGGGACGGGGAGAGAGAGGGACACGGAGTGAGTGGGACAGGGAGAGAGAGAAGGACACAGAGAGATAGGGACAGGGAGAGACAGAGGGACAGGGAGATAGAGGGACAGGGAGAGATAGAGACCGACAGGGAGTTAGAGAGGGTCACGGAGAGAGAGGGACACAGAGAGAGAGGGACAGGGAGAGAGAAAGGGACATGGAGAAAGAGAGGGACAGGGAGAGAGAGGGACTCGGAGAGAAGGGGACAGGTAGAGAGAGAGAGGGACCCAGAGAGAGAGGGACAGGGAGAGACAGAGGGACAGGGAGATAGAGGGACAGGGAGAGATAGAGACCGACAGGGAGAGAGAGAGGGTCACGGAGAGAGAGAGAGAGGGACAGGGAGAGAGAAAGGGACAGGGAGATGGAGGGACAGTGAGAGAGAGAGAGGGAAACGGGGAGGGTGTGGGACACAGCGAGAGAGAGGAACAGGGAGAGGGAGGGACACACAGAGAGAGAGAGGGAGAGACAGAGAGAGGGACAGAGAGAGAGAGTGGGACAGGGAGAGAGAGGGACACAGAGACTAAGAGGGACAGAGAGAGAGAGAGGGACACGGAGAGAGAGAGGGACACGGAGAGAGAGGGACAGGGAGAGAGAGGGACAGGGAGAGAGAGGGACAGGGAGAGAGAGAGGAACACAGAGAGAGAGAGTGACAGGGAGAGAGAGGAACAGAGAGAGAGAGGGGTACAGGGAGAGAGAGGGACAGAGAGAGAGGGACACAGAGAGAGAGAGGGACAGGGATACGGAGGGACAGAGAGAGTGAGGGACAGGGAGAGAGAGGGACAGGGAGAGAGAGAGGGACAGGGAGAGAAAGAGGGACAGGGAGAGAGAGGGACACGGAGAGAGAGGGACACAGAGATAGAGACGGACATGGAGAAAGAGAGGGACAGGGGAGAGAGAGAGAGGGACAGGGAGAGAGAGAGGGACACGGAGAGAGAGGGACACAGAGAGGGAGGGACACAGAGAGAGAGGGACAGGGAGAGAGAGAGGGACAGGGAGAGAGAGAGGGACACGGAGAGAGAGAGAAGGACAGGGAGAGAGAGGGACAGGGAGAGAGAGAGGGACAGGGTGATAGGGGACATGGAGAGAGAGAGAGGGACAGGGATAGAGAGAGGGACACGGAGAGAGAAAGAGGGACAGGGAGAGAGAGGGACACGGAGAGAGAGGGACACAGAGAGAGAGAGACGGACAGGGAGAGAGAGGGGGACAGGGAGAGAGAGAGAGAGGGACAGGGAGAGAGAGAGGGACACGGAGAGAGAGGGACAGGGAGAGAGAGAGGGACACGGAGAGAGAGAGGGGAACAGTGAGATAGATGGACATGGAGATAGAGAGGGACGGGAGTGAGACAGAGGGACAGGAAGAGAGAGAGGGACACGGAGAGAGAGAGAGGGACAGGGAGAGAGAGACGCACAGGGAGATAGAGGGACACGGAGAGAGAGAGAGGGACACGGAGAGGGTGAGGAACAGGGAACGGGAGAGAGAGGGACACAGAGAGAGAGGGACACAGAGGGAGAGGGACAGGGAGACGGAGGGACAGAAAGAGAGAGGGACAGGGAGAGAGAGGGACACACAGAAAGAGGGAGGGACAGAGAGAGGGAGAGAGGGTCAGGGAGAGAGAGAGGGACACGGAGAGAGAGGGACAGAGAGAGAGAGAGAGGGGCAGGGAGAGTGAGTGACCGGGAGAGAGAGAGGGACACGGAGAGAGATGGACACAGAGAGAGAGTGACACAGAGGGAGAGGGACAGGGAGAGAGAGCGGGACAGGGAGAGAGAGAGGGACACGGAGAGTGAGAGAGGGACAGGGAGAGAGTGAGGGACAGGCAGATGGGGGGACATGGAGAGAGAGAGAGGGACAGGGATAGAGAGAGGGACACGGAGAGAGAGAGAGGGACAGGGAGATAGAGGGACAGGGGGAGAGAGAGAGGGACAGGGAGAGAGAGAGGGACACGGAGAGAGAGGGACAGGGAGAGAGAGAGCGACAGGATGAGAGAGGGACAGGGAGAGAGAGAGGGACACGGAGAGAGAGGGGGACAGGGAGATAGATGGACATGGAGACAGAGAGGGACAGGAAGAGAGAGAGGGACAGGGAGAGAGAGGGACAGGGAGTGAGAGGGAAACGGAGAGAGAGAGAGGGACAGGGAGAGAGAGGGACAGAGAGAGAGAGAGGGACAGGGAGAGAGAGAGGGACAGGGAGAGAGAGAAGGACAGGGAGAGAGAGAGGGACACGGAGAGAGAGGGACAGGGAGTGAGAGGGACAGAGAGAAGATGGACACAGAGAGAGATGGACATGGAGAGTGAGGGACAGAGAGAGAGGGACAGGGAGAGAGAGAGGGACAGGGAGAGAGAGGGACAGGGAGAGAGAGGGACAGGGAGAGAGACAGAGGGACAGGGAGAGAGTGAGGGACACAGAGAGAGAGAGAGGGACACGGAAAGAGAGGGACAGGGAGAGAGAGGGACCCGGACAGAGAGGGACAGAGAGAGAGAGGGACAGAGAGCGAGAGGGACACGGAGAGGGAGAGGGACACGGAGAGGGAGAGGGACAGGGAGAGAGAGGGACAGGAAGAGAGAGAGGGACATGGAGAGAGAGGGACACAGGGAGAGAGAGGGAGAGGGAGAGAGAGAGGGACAGGGAGAGAGAGGGACGGAGAGAGAGAGGGACACGGAGAGAGAGGTTGACAGGGAGATAGATGGACATGGAGAGAGAGAGGGACAGGGGGAGAGAGAGAGGGACAGGGAGAGAGACAGAGGGACAGGAAGAGAGAGAGGGACAGGGAGAGAGAGGGACACGGAGAGAGTGGGACAAGGAGAGAGAGGGACAGGGAGAGAGACAGAGGGACAGAGAGAGTGTGAGGGACAGAGAGAGAGGGACACGGAGAGAGAGGGACAGGGAGAGAGAGGGACAGGAAGAGAGAGAGGGACACGGAGAGAGAGGTTGAGAGTGAGATAGATGGACATGGAGAGAGAGAGGGACAGGGGGAGAGAGAGAGGGACAGGGAGAGAGACAGAGGGACAGGAAGAGAGAGAGGGACAGGGAGAGAGATTGGGATAGGGAGAGAGAGGGGCATGGAGAGAGAGGGACACAGGGACAGAGAGGGACAGAGAGAGAGAGTGGGACACGGAGAGAGAGAGGGACAGGGAGAGAGAGCGACAGGGAGAGAGTGAGGGACACGGAGAGAGAGTGACAGGGAGAGAGAGAGGGACACATAGAGAGAGAGGGACAGGGAGAGAGAGGGACAGGGAGAGAGAGAGGGACAGGGAGAGAGAGGGACAGAGAGAGAGAGAGGGACACAGAGAGAGAGAGGGACAGGGAGACGGAGGGACAGAGAGAGAGAGGGACAGGGAGAGAGAGGGACAGGGAGAGAGAGAGGGACAGGGAGAGAAAGAGGGACACGGAGAGAGAGACACAGAGAGAGAGAGGGACAGGGAGAGAGAGGGACAGGGGGAGAGCGAGAGAGGGATAATGAGACAGAGAGGGACACGGAGAGAGTGGGACACTGAGAGAGAGGGACACAGAGAGAGAGGGGCAGGGAGAGAGAGAGGGACAGGGAGAGAGAGAGAGGGTCACGGAGAGAGAGGGACACAGAGAGAGAGGGACATGGAGAGAGAAAGGGACATGGAGAAAGAGAGGGACAGGGATAGAGAGGGACACGGAGAGAAGGGGACAGGTAGAGAGAGAGGGACACAGAGAGAGAGGGACAGGGAGAGACAGAGGGACAGGGAGATAGAGGGACAGGGAGAGATAGAGACCGACAGGGAGAGAGAGAGGGTCACGGAGAGAGAGAGAGAGAGACAGGGAGAGAGAAAGGGACAGGGAGATGGAGGGACAGGGAGAGAGAGAGAGGGAAACGGGGAGGGTGTGGGACACAGCGAGAGAGAGGAGCAGGGAGAGAGAGGGGCACACAGAGAGAGAGAGAGGGAGAGACAGAGAGAGAGGGACAGAGAGAGAGAATGGGACAGGGAGAGAGAGGGACACAGAGACTAAGAGGGACAGAGAGAGAGAGAGGGACACGGAGAGAGAGAGGGACACGGAGAGAGAGGGACAGGGAGAGAGAGGGACACGGAGAGAGAGGGACAGGGCGAGAGAGAGGAACACAGAGAGAGAGAGGGACAGGGAGAGAGAGGGACAGAGAGAGAGAGAGGTACAGGGAGAGAGAGGGACAGAGAGAGAGGGACACAGACAGACAGAGAGGGACAGGGATACGGAGGGACAGAGAGAGTGAGGGACAGGGAGAGAGAGGGACAGGGAGAGAGAGAGGGATAGGGAGAGAAAGAGGGACAGGGAGAGAGAGGGACACGGAGAGAGAGGGACACAGAGATAGAGACGGACAGGGAGAGAGAGAGGGACAGGGGAGAGAGAGAGAGGGACAGGGAGAGAGAGAGGGACACGGAGTGAGAGGGACACAGAGAGAGAGGGACAGGGAGAGAGAGGGACCCGGACCGAGAGGGACAGAGAGAGAGTGGGACAGCGAGAGAGAGAGGGACAGAGAGAGAGAGGGACACGGAGAGGGAGAGGGACACGGAGAGGGAGAGGGACAGGGAGAGAGAGTGACAGGGAGAGAGAGAGGGACAGGGAGAGAGTGGGACAAGGAGAGTGAGAGCGACAGAGAGAGAGAGGGACATGGAGTGAGAGGGAAACAGGGAGAGAGAGAGAAAGGGAGAGAGAGGGACAGGGAGAGAGAGTGGGATAGGGAGAGAGAGGGGCATGGAGAGAGAGGGACACAGGGACAGAGAGGGACAGAGAGAGAGAGTGGGACACGGAGAGAGAGAGGGACAGGGAGAGAGAGCGACAGGGAGAGAGTGAGGGACACGGAGAGAGAGTGACAGGGAGAGAGAGAGGGACACAGAGAGAGAGAGGGACAGGGAGAGAGAGGGACACAGAGAGAGAGAGGGACAGGGAGAGAGAGGGACAGAGAGAGAGGGACACAGAGAGAGAGAGGGACAGGGAGACGGAGGGACAGAGAGAGAGAGGGACAGGGAGAGAGAGGGACAGGGAGAGAGAGAGGGACAGGGAGAGAAAGAGGGACACGGAGAGAGAGACACAGAGAGAGAGAGGGACAGGGAGAGAGAGGGACAGGGGGAGAGCGAGAGAGGGATAATGAGACAGAGAGAGACACGGAGAGAGAGGGACACTGAGAGAGAGGGACACAGAGAGAGAGGGGCAGGGAGAGAGAGAGGGACAGGGAGAGAGAGAGAGGGTCACGGAGAGAGAGGGACACAGAGAGAGAGGGACATGGAGAGAGAAAGGGACATGGAGAAAGAGAGGGACAGGGATAGAGAGGGACACGGAGAGAAAGGGACAGGGAGAGACAGAGGGACAGGGAGATAGAGGGACAGGGAGAGATAGAGACCGACAGGGAGAGAGAGAGGGTCACGGAGAGAGAGAGAGAGGGACAGGGAGAGAGAAAGGGACAGGGAGATGGAGGGACAGGGAGAGAGAGAGAGGGAAACGGGGAGGGTGTGGGACACAGCGAGAGAGAGGAGCAGGGAGAGAGAGGGGCACACAGAGAGAGAGAGAGGGAGAGACAGAGAGAGAGGGACAGAGAGAGAGAATGGGACAGGGAGAGAGAGGGACACAGAGACTAAGAGGGACAGAGAGAGAGAGAGGGACACGGAGAGAGAGAGGGACACGGAGAGAGAGGGACAGGGAGAGAGAGGGACACGGAGAGAGAGGGACAGGGCGAGAGAGAGGAACACAGAGAGAGAGAGGGACAGGGAGAGAGAGGGACAGAGAGAGAGAGAGGTACAGGGAGAGAGAGGGACAGAGAGAGAGGGACACAGACAGACAGAGAGGGACAGGGATACGGAGGGACAGAGAGAGTGAGGGACAGGGAGAGAGAGGGACAGGGAGAGAGAGAGGGATAGGGAGAGAAAGAGGGACAGGGAGAGAGAGGGACACGGAGAGAGAGGGACACAGAGATAGAGACGGACAGGGAGAGAGAGAGGGACAGGGGAGAGAGAGAGGGACAGGGAGAGAGAGAGGGACACGGAGTGAGAGGGACACAGAGAGAGAGGGACACAGAGAGAGAGGGACAGGGAGAGGGTGAGCGACAGAGAGAGAGAGAGAAGGTCGGGGAGAGAGAGGGACACACAGAGAGAGAGAGGGACCGAGAGAGAGAGGGACGGAGTGAGAGAGAGGGACAGGATGAAAGAGAGGGGGACAGGGAGAGAGAGAGAGACACAGAGAGAGAGAGGGACTGGGAGATAGAGGGACACAGAGACTGAGAGGGACAGAGAGAGAGAGGGTCAGGGAGAGAGAGAGGGACACGGAGAGAGAGGGACAGGGAGAGATGAGGGACACGGAGAGAGTGAGGGACACACAGAGAGAGAAGGACTGGGAGAGAGAGTGGGACAGGGAAAGAGTGGGACACAGAGAGAGAGCGAGGGAGAGAGAGAGGGACACAGAGAGAGGGACACAGAGAGAGAGGGACAGGGAGAGAGAAAGGGGCATGGAGAGAGAGAGGGACGGGGAGAGAGAGGGACACGGAGTGAGTGGGACAGGGAGAGAGAGAAGGACACAGAGAGATAGGGACAGGGAGAGACAGAGGGACAGGGAGATAGAGGGACAGGGAGAGATAGAGACCGACAGGGAGTTAGAGAGGGTCACGGAGAGAGAGGGACACAGAGAGAGAGGGACAGGGAGAGAGAAAGGGACATGGAGAAAGAGAGGGACAGGGAGAGAGAGGGACTCGGAGAGAAGGGGACAGGTAGAGAGAGAGAGGGACCCAGAGAGAGAGGGACAGGGAGAGACAGAGGGACAGGGAGATAGAGGGACAGGGAGAGATAGAGACCGACAGGGAGAGAGAGAGGGTCACGGAGAGAGAGAGAGAGGGACAGGGAGAGAGAAAGGGACAGGGAGATGGAGGGACAGTGAGAGAGAGAGAGGGAAACGGGGAGGGTGTGGGACACAGCGAGAGAGAGGAACAGGGAGAGGGAGGGACACACAGAGAGAGAGAGGGAGAGACAGAGAGAGGGACAGAGAGAGAGAGTGGGACAGGGAGAGAGAGGGACACAGAGACTAAGAGGGACAGAGAGAGAGAGAGGGACACGGAGAGAGAGAGGGACACGGAGAGAGAGGGACAGGGAGAGAGAGGGACAGGGAGAGAGAGGGACAGGGAGAGAGAGAGGAACACAGAGAGAGAGAGTGACAGGGAGAGAGAGGAACAGAGAGAGAGAGGGGTACAGGGAGAGAGAGGGACAGAGAGAGAGGGACACAGAGAGAGAGAGGGACAGGGATACGGAGGGACAGAGAGAGTGAGGGACAGGGAGAGAGAGGGACAGGGAGAGAGAGAGGGACAGGGAGAGAAAGAGGGACAGGGAGAGAGAGGGACACGGAGAGAGAGGGACACAGAGATAGAGACGGACATGGAGAAAGAGAGGGACAGGGGAGAGAGAGAGAGGGACAGGGAGAGAGAGAGGGACACGGAGAGAGAGGGACACAGAGAGGGAGGGACACAGAGAGAGAGGGACAGGGAGAGAGAGAGGGACAGGGAGAGAGAGAGGGACACGGAGAGAGAGAGAAGGACAGGGAGAGAGAGGGACAGGGAGAGAGAGAGGGACAGGGTGATAGGGGACATGGAGAGAGAGAGAGGGACAGGGATAGAGAGAGGGACACGGAGAGAGAAAGAGGGACAGGGAGAGAGAGGGACACGGAGAGAGAGGGACACAGAGAGAGAGAGACGGACAGGGAGAGAGAGGGGGACAGGGAGAGAGAGAGAGAGGGACAGGGAGAGAGAGAGGGACACGGAGAGAGAGGGACAGGGAGAGAGAGAGGGACACGGAGAGAGAGAGGGGAACAGTGAGATAGATGGACATGGAGATAGAGAGGGACGGGAGTGAGACAGAGGGACAGGAAGAGAGAGAGGGACACGGAGAGAGAGAGAGGGACAGGGAGAGAGAGACGCACAGGGAGATAGAGGGACACGGAGAGAGAGAGAGGGACACGGAGAGGGTGAGGAACAGGGAACGGGAGAGAGAGGGACACAGAGAGAGAGGGACACAGAGGGAGAGGGACAGGGAGACGGAGGGACAGAAAGAGAGAGGGACAGGGAGAGAGAGGGACACACAGAAAGAGGGAGGGACAGAGAGAGGGAGAGAGGGTCAGGGAGAGAGAGAGGGACACGGAGAGAGAGGGACAGAGAGAGAGAGAGAGGGGCAGGGAGAGTGAGTGACCGGGAGAGAGAGAGGGACACGGAGAGAGATGGACACAGAGAGAGAGTGACACAGAGGGAGAGGGACAGGGAGAGAGAGCGGGACAGGGAGAGAGAGAGGGACACGGAGAGTGAGAGAGGGACAGGGAGAGAGTGAGGGACAGGCAGATGGGGGGACATGGAGAGAGAGAGAGGGACAGGGATAGAGAGAGGGACACGGAGAGAGAGAGAGGGACAGGGAGATAGAGGGACAGGGGGAGAGAGAGAGGGACAGGGAGAGAGAGAGGGACACGGAGAGAGAGGGACAGGGAGAGAGAGAGCGACAGGATGAGAGAGGGACAGGGAGAGAGAGAGGGACACGGAGAGAGAGGGGGACAGGGAGATAGATGGACATGGAGACAGAGAGGGACAGGAAGAGAGAGAGGGACAGGGAGAGAGAGGGACAGGGAGTGAGAGGGAAACGGAGAGAGAGAGAGGGACAGGGAGAGAGAGGGACAGAGAGAGAGAGAGGGACAGGGAGAGAGAGAGGGACAGGGAGAGAGAGAAGGACAGGGAGAGAGAGAGGGACACGGAGAGAGAGGGACAGGGAGTGAGAGGGACAGAGAGAAGATGGACACAGAGAGAGATGGACATGGAGAGTGAGGGACAGAGAGAGAGGGACAGGGAGAGAGAGAGGGACAGGGAGAGAGAGGGACAGGGAGAGAGAGGGACAGGGAGAGAGACAGAGGGACAGGGAGAGAGTGAGGGACACAGAGAGAGAGAGAGGGACACGGAAAGAGAGGGACAGGGAGAGAGAGGGACCCGGACAGAGAGGGACAGAGAGAGAGAGGGACAGAGAGCGAGAGGGACACGGAGAGGGAGAGGGACACGGAGAGGGAGAGGGACAGGGAGAGAGAGGGACAGGAAGAGAGAGAGGGACATGGAGAGAGAGGGACACAGGGAGAGAGAGGGAGAGGGAGAGAGAGAGGGACAGGGAGAGAGAGGGACGGAGAGAGAGAGGGACACGGAGAGAGAGGTTGACAGGGAGATAGATGGACATGGAGAGAGAGAGGGACAGGGGGAGAGAGAGAGGGACAGGGAGAGAGACAGAGGGACAGGAAGAGAGAGAGGGACAGGGAGAGAGAGGGACACGGAGAGAGTGGGACAAGGAGAGAGAGGGACAGGGAGAGAGACAGAGGGACAGAGAGAGTGTGAGGGACAGAGAGAGAGGGACACGGAGAGAGAGGGACAGGGAGAGAGAGGGACAGGAAGAGAGAGAGGGACACGGAGAGAGAGGTTGAGAGTGAGATAGATGGACATGGAGAGAGAGAGGGACAGGGGGAGAGAGAGAGGGACAGGGAGAGAGACAGAGGGACAGGAAGAGAGAGAGGGACAGGGAGAGAGATTGGGATAGGGAGAGAGAGGGGCATGGAGAGAGAGGGACACAGGGACAGAGAGGGACAGAGAGAGAGAGTGGGACACGGAGAGAGAGAGGGACAGGGAGAGAGAGCGACAGGGAGAGAGTGAGGGACACGGAGAGAGAGTGACAGGGAGAGAGAGAGGGACACATAGAGAGAGAGGGACAGGGAGAGAGAGGGACAGGGAGAGAGAGAGGGACAGGGAGAGAGAGGGACAGAGAGAGAGAGAGGGACACAGAGAGAGAGAGGGACAGGGAGACGGAGGGACAGAGAGAGAGAGGGACAGGGAGAGAGAGGGACAGGGAGAGAGAGAGGGACAGGGAGAGAAAGAGGGACACGGAGAGAGAGACACAGAGAGAGAGAGGGACAGGGAGAGAGAGGGACAGGGGGAGAGCGAGAGAGGGATAATGAGACAGAGAGGGACACGGAGAGAGTGGGACACTGAGAGAGAGGGACACAGAGAGAGAGGGGCAGGGAGAGAGAGAGGGACAGGGAGAGAGAGAGAGGGTCACGGAGAGAGAGGGACACAGAGAGAGAGGGACATGGAGAGAGAAAGGGACATGGAGAAAGAGAGGGACAGGGATAGAGAGGGACACGGAGAGAAGGGGACAGGTAGAGAGAGAGGGACACAGAGAGAGAGGGACAGGGAGAGACAGAGGGACAGGGAGATAGAGGGACAGGGAGAGATAGAGACCGACAGGGAGAGAGAGAGGGTCACGGAGAGAGAGAGAGAGAGACAGGGAGAGAGAAAGGGACAGGGAGATGGAGGGACAGGGAGAGAGAGAGAGGGAAACGGGGAGGGTGTGGGACACAGCGAGAGAGAGGAGCAGGGAGAGAGAGGGGCACACAGAGAGAGAGAGAGGGAGAGACAGAGAGAGAGGGACAGAGAGAGAGAATGGGACAGGGAGAGAGAGGGACACAGAGACTAAGAGGGACAGAGAGAGAGAGAGGGACACGGAGAGAGAGAGGGACACGGAGAGAGAGGGACAGGGAGAGAGAGGGACACGGAGAGAGAGGGACAGGGCGAGAGAGAGGAACACAGAGAGAGAGAGGGACAGGGAGAGAGAGGGACAGAGAGAGAGAGAGGTACAGGGAGAGAGAGGGACAGAGAGAGAGGGACACAGACAGACAGAGAGGGACAGGGATACGGAGGGACAGAGAGAGTGAGGGACAGGGAGAGAGAGGGACAGGGAGAGAGAGAGGGATAGGGAGAGAAAGAGGGACAGGGAGAGAGAGGGACACGGAGAGAGAGGGACACAGAGATAGAGACGGACAGGGAGAGAGAGAGGGACAGGGGAGAGAGAGAGAGGGACAGGGAGAGAGAGAGGGACACGGAGTGAGAGGGACACAGAGAGAGAGGGACACAGAGAGAGAGGGACAGGGAGAGGGTGAGCGACAGAGAGAGAGAGAGAAGGTCAGGGAGAGAGAGGGACACACAGAGAGAGAGAGGGACCGAGAGAGAGAGGGACGGAGTGAGAGAGAGGGACAGGATGAAAGAGAGGGGGACAGGGAGAGAGAGAGAGACACAGATAGAGAGAGGGACTGGGAGATAGAGGGACACAGAGACTGAGAGGGACAGAGAGAGAGAGGGTCAGGGAGAGAGAGAGGGACACGGAGAGAGAGGGACAGGGAGAGATGAGGGACACGGAGAGAGTGAGAGACACAGAGAGAGAGAAGGACTGGGAGAGAGAGTGGGACAGGGAAAGAGTGGGACACAGAGAGAGAGCGAGGGAGAGAGAGAGGGACACAGAGAGAGGGACACAGAGAGAGAGGGACAGGGAGAGAGAAAGGGGCATGGAGAGAGAGAGGGACGGGGAGAGAGAGGGACACGGAGTGAGTGGGACAGGGAGAGAGAGAAGGACACAGAGAGATAGGGACAGGGAGAGACAGAGGGACAGGGAGATAGAGGGACAGGGAGAGATAGAGACCGACAGGGAGTTAGAGAGGGTCACGGAGAGAGAGGGACACAGAGAGAGAGGGACAGGGAGAGAGAAAGGGACATGGAGAAAGAGAGGGACAGGGAGAGAGAGGGACTCGGAGAGAAGGGGACAGGTAGAGAGAGAGAGGGACCCAGAGAGAGAGGGACAGGGAGAGACAGAGGGACAGGGAGATAGAGGGACAGGGAGAGATAGAGACCGACAGGGAGAGAGAGAGGGTCACGGAGAGAGAGAGAGAGGGACAGGGAGAGAGAAAGGGACAGGGAGATGGAGGGACAGTGAGAGGGAGAGAGGGAAACGGGGAGGGTGTGGGACACAGCGAGAGAGAGGAACAGGGAGAGAGAGGGACACACACAGAGAGAGAGGGAGAGACAGAGAGAGGGACAGAGAGAGAGAGTGGGACAGGGAGAGAGAGGGACACAGAGACTAAGAGGGACAGAGAGAGAGAGAGGGACACGGAGAGAGAGAGGGACACGGAGAGAGAGGGACAGGGAGAGAGAGGGACACGGAGAGAGAGGGACAGGGCGAGAGAGAGGAACACAGAGAGAGAGTGACAGGGAGAGAGAGGAACAGAGAGAGAGAAGGGTACAGGGAGAGAGAGGGACAGAGAGAGAGGGACACAGAGAGAGAGAGGGACAGGGATACGGAGGGACAGAGAGAGTGAGGGACAGGGAGAGAGAGGGACAGGGAGAGAGAGAGGGACAGGGAGAGAAAGAGGGACAGGGAGAGAGAGGGACACGGAGAGAGAGGGACACAGAGATAGAGACGGACATGGAGAAAGAGAGGTACAGGGGAGAGAGAGAGAGGGACAGGGAGAGAGAGAGGGACACGGAGAGAGAGGGACACAGAGAGAGAGGGACACAGAGAGAGAGGGACAGGGAGAGAGAGAGGGACAGGGAGAGAGAGAGGGACACGGAGAGAGAGAGAAGGACAGGGAGAGAGAGGGACAGGGAGAGAGAGAGGGACAGGGTGATAGGGGACATGGAGAGAGAGAGAGGGACAGGGATAGAGAGAGGGACACGGAGAGAGAAAGAGGGACAGGGAGAGAGAGGGACACGGAGAGAGAGGGACACAGAGAGAGAGAGACGGACAGGGAGAGAGAGGGGGACAGGGAGAGAGAGAGAGAGGGACAGGGAGAGAGAGAGGGACACGGAGAGAGAGGGACAGGGAGAGAGAGAGGGACACGGAGAGAGAGAGGGGAAGAGTGAGATAGATGGACATGGAGATAGAGAGGGACGGGAGTGAGACAGAGGGACAGGAAGAGAGAGAGGGACACGGAGAGAGAGAGAGGGACAGGGAGAGAGAGACGGACAGGGAGATAGAGGGACACGGAGAGAGAGAGAGGGACACGGAGAGGGTGAGGAACAGGGAACGGGAGAGAGAGGGACACAGAGAGAGAGGGACACAGAGGGAGAGGGACAGGGAGACGGAGGGACAGAAAGAGAGAGGGACAGGGAGAGAGAGGGACACACAGAAAAAGGGAGGGACAGAGAGAGAGAGAGAGGGTCAGGGAGAGAGAGAGGGACACGGAGAGAGAGGGACAGAGAGAGAGAGAGGGGCAGGGAGAGTGAGTGACCGGGAGAGAGAGAGGGACACGGAGAGAGATGGACACAGAGAGAGAGTGACACAGAGGGAGAGGGACAGGGAGAGAGAGCGGGACAGGGAGAGAGAGAGGGACACGGAGAGTGAGAGAGGGACAGGGAGAGAGTGAGGGACAGGCAGATGGGGGGACATGGAGAGAGAGAGAGGGACAGGGATAGAGAGAGGGACACGGAGAGAGAGAGAGGGACAGGGAGATAGAGGGACAGGGGGAGAGAGAGAGGGACAGGGAGAGAGAGAGGGACACGGAGAGAGAGGGACAGGGAGAGAGAGAGCGACAGGATGAGAGAGGGACAGGGAGAGAGAAAGGGACATGGAGAAAGAGAGGGACAGGGAGAGAGAGGGACTCGGAGAGAAGGGGACAGGTAGAGAGAGAGAGGGACCCAGAGAGAGAGGGACAGGGAGAGACAGAGGGACAGGGAGATAGAGGGACAGGGAGAGATAGAGACCGACAGGGAGAGAGAGAGGGTCACGGAGAGAGAGAGAGAGGGACAGGGAGAGAGAAAGGGACAGGGAGATGGAGGGACAGGAAGAGAGAGAGAGGGAAACGGGGAGGGTGTGGGACACAGCGAGAGAGAGGAGCAGGGAGAGAGAGGGGCACACAGAGAGAGAGAGAGGGAGAGACAGAGAGAGAGGGACAGAGAGAGAGAATGGGACAGGGAGAGAGAGGGACACAGAGACTAAGAGGGACAGAGAGAGAGAGAGGGACACGGAGAGAGAGAGGGACACGGAGAGAGAGGGACAGGGAGAGAGAGGGACACGGAGAGAGAGGGACAGGGCGAGAGAGAGGAACACAGAGAGAGAGAGGGACAGGGAGAGAGAGGGACAGAGAGAGAGAGAGGTACAGGGAGAGAGAGGGACAGAGAGAGAGGGACACAGACAGACAGAGAGGGACAGGGATACGGAGGGACAGAGAGAGTGAGGGACAGGGAGAGAGAGGGACAGGGAGAGAGAGAGGGATAGGGAGAGAAAGAGGGACAGGGAGAGAGAGGGACACGGAGAGAGAGGGACACAGAGATAGAGACGGACAGGGAGAGAGAGAGGGACAGGGGAGAGAGAGAGGGACAGGGAGAGAGAGAGGGACACGGAGTGAGAGGGACACAGAGAGAGAGGGACACAGAGAGAGAGGGACAGGGAGAGGGTGAGCGACAGAGAGAGAGAGAGAAGGTCAGGGAGAGAGAGGGACACACAGAGAGAGAGAGGGACCGAGAGAGAGAGGGACGGAGTGAGAGAGAGGGACAGGATGAAAGAGAGGGGGACAGGGAGAGAGAGAGAGACACAGAGAGAGAGAGGGACTGGGAGATAGAGGGACACAGAGACTGAGAGGGACAGAGAGAGAGAGGGTCAGGGAGAGAGAGAGGGACACGGAGAGAGAGGGACAGGGAGAGATGAGGGACACGGAGAGAGTGAGAGACACAGAGAGAGAGAAGGACTGGGAGAGAGAGTGGGACAGGGAAAGAGTGGGACACAGAGAGAGAGCGAGGGAGAGAGAGAGGGACACAGAGAGAGGGACACAGAGAGAGAGGGACAGGGAGAGAGAAAGGGGCATGGAGAGAGAGAGGGACGGGGAGAGAGAGGGACACGGAGTGAGTGGGACAGGGAGAGAGAGAAGGACACAGAGAGATAGGGACAGGGAGAGACAGAGGGACAGGGAGATAGAGGGACAGGGAGAGATAGAGACGGACAGGGAGTTAGAGAGGGTCACGGAGAGAGAGGGACACAGAGAGAGAGGGACAGGGAGAGAGAAAGGGACATGGAGAAAGAGAGGGACAGGGAGAGAGAGGGACTCGGAGAGAAGGGGACAGGTAGAGAGAGAGAGGGACCCAGAGAGAGAGGGACAGGGAGAGACAGAGGGACAGGGAGATAGAGGGACAGGGAGAGATAGAGACCGACAGGGAGAGAGAGAGGGTCACGGAGAGAGAGAGAGAGGGACAGGGAGAGAGAAAGGGACAGGGAGATGGAGGGACAGTGAGAGGGAGAGAGGGAAACGGGGAGGGTGTGGGACACAGCGAGAGAGAGGAACAGGGAGAGAGAGGGACACACACAGAGAGAGAGGGAGAGACAGAGAGAGGGACAGAGAGAGAGAGTGGGACAGGGAGAGAGAGGGACACAGAGACTAAGAGGGACAGAGAGAGAGAGAGGGACACGGAGAGAGAGAGGGACACGGAGAGAGAGGGACAGGGAGAGAGAGGGACACGGAGAGAGAGGGACAGGGCGAGAGAGAGGAACACAGAGAGAGAGTGACAGGGAGAGAGAGGAACAGAGAGAGAGAGGGGTACAGGGAGAGAGAGGGACAGAGAGAGAGGGACACAGAGAGAGAGAGGGACAGGGATACGGAGGGACAGAGAGAGTGAGGGACAGGGAGAGAGAGGGACAGGGAGAGAGAGAGGGACAGGGAGAGAAAGAGGGACAGGGAGAGAGAGGGACACGGAGAGAGAGGGACACAGAGATAGAGACGGACATGGAGAAAGAGAGGTACAGGGGAGAGAGAGAGAGGGACAGGGAGAGAGAGAGGGACACGGAGAGAGAGGGACACAGAGAGAGAGGGACACAGAGAGAGAGGGACAGGGAGAGAGAGAGGGACAGGGAGAGAGAGAGGGACACGGAGAGAGAGAGAAGGACAGGGAGAGAGAGGGACAGGGAGAGAGAGAGGGACAGGGTGATAGGGGACATGGAGAGAGAGAGAGGGACAGGGATAGAGAGAGGGACACGGAGAGAGAAAGAGGGACAGGGAGAGAGAGGGACACGGAGAGAGAGGGACACAGAGAGAGAGAGACGGACAGGGAGAGAGAGGGGGACAGGGAGAGAGAGAGAGAGGGACAGGGAGAGAGAGAGGGACACGGAGAGAGAGGGACAGGGAGAGAGAGAGGGACACGGAGAGAGAGAGGGGAAGAGTGAGATAGATGGACATGGAGATAGAGAGGGACGGGAGTGAGACAGAGGGACAGGAAGAGAGAGAGGGACACGGAGAGAGAGAGAGGGACAGGGAGAGAGAGACGGACAGGGAGATAGAGGGACACGGAGAGAGAGAGAGGGACACGGAGAGGGTGAGGAACAGGGAACGGGAGAGAGAGGGACACAGAGAGAGAGGGACACAGAGGGAGAGGGACAGGGAGACGGAGGGACAGAAAGAGAGAGGGACAGGGAGAGAGAGGGACACACAGAAAAAGGGAGGGACAGAGAGAGAGAGAGAGGGTCAGGGAGAGAGAGAGGGACACGGAGAGAGAGGGACAGAGAGAGAGAGAGAGGGGCAGGGAGAGTGAGTGACCGGGAGAGAGAGAGGGACACGGAGAGAGATGGACACAGAGAGAGAGTGACACAGAGGGAGAGGGACAGGGAGAGAGAGCGGGACAGGGAGAGAGAGAGGGACACGGAGAGTGAGAGAGGGACAGGGAGAGAGTGAGGGACAGGCAGATGGGGGGACATGGAGAGAGAGAGAGGGACAGGGATAGAGAGAGGGACAGGGAGAGAGAGAGAGGGACAGGGAGATAGAGGGACAGGGGGAGAGAGAGAGGGACAGGGAGAGAGAGAGGGACACGGAGAGAGAGGGACAGGGAGAGAGAGAGCGACAGGATGAGAGAGGGACAGGGAGAGAGAAAGGGACATGGAGAAAGAGAGGGACAGGGAGAGAGAGGGACTCGGAGAGAAGGGGACAGGTAGAGAGAGAGAGGGACCCAGAGAGAGAGGGACAGGGAGAGACAGAGGGACAGGGAGATAGAGGGACAGGGAGAGATAGAGACCGACAGGGAGAGAGAGAGGGTCACGGAGAGAGAGAGAGAGGGACAGGGAGAGAGAAAGGGACAGGGAGATGGAGGGACAGGAAGAGAGAGAGAGGGAAACGGGGAGGGTGTGGGACACAGCGAGAGAGAGGAGCAGGGAGAGAGAGGGGCACACAGAGAGAGAGAGAGGGAGAGACAGAGAGAGAGGGACAGAGAGAGAGAATGGGACAGGGAGAGAGAGGGACACAGAGACTAAGAGGGACAGAGAGAGAGAGAGGGACACGGAGAGAGAGAGGGACACGGAGAGAGAGGGACAGGGAGAGAGAGGGACACGGAGAGAGAGGGACAGGGCGAGAGAGAGGAACACAGAGAGAGAGAGGGACAGGGAGAGAGAGGGACAGAGAGAGAGAGAGGTACAGGGAGAGAGAGGGACAGAGAGAGAGGGACACAGACAGACAGAGAGGGACAGGGATACGGAGGGACAGAGAGAGTGAGGGACAGGGAGAGAGAGGGACAGGGAGAGAGAGAGGGATAGGGAGAGAAAGAGGGACAGGGAGAGAGAGGGACACGGAGAGAGAGGGACACAGAGATAGAGACGGACAGGGAGAGAGAGAGGGACAGGGGAGAGAGAGAGGGACAGGGAGAGAGAGAGGGACACGGAGTGAGAGGGACACAGAGAGAGAGGGACACAGAGAGAGAGGGACAGGGAGAGGGTGAGCGACAGAGAGAGAGAGAGAAGGTCAGGGAGAGAGAGGGACACACAGAGAGAGAGAGGGACCGAGAGAGAGAGGGACGGAGTGAGAGAGAGGGACAGGATGAAAGAGAGGGGGACAGGGAGAGAGAGAGAGACACAGAGAGAGAGAGGGACTGGGAGATAGAGGGACACAGAGACTGAGAGGGACAGAGAGAGAGAGGGTCAGGGAGAGAGAGAGGGACACGGAGAGAGAGGGACAGGGAGAGATGAGGGACACGGAGAGAGTGAGAGACACAGAGAGAGAGAAGGACTGGGAGAGAGAGTGGGACAGGGAAAGAGTGGGACACAGAGAGAGAGCGAGGGAGAGAGAGAGGGACACAGAGAGAGGGACACAGAGAGAGAGGGACAGGGAGAGAGAAAGGGGCATGGAGAGAGAGAGGGACGGGGAGAGAGAGGGACACGGAGTGAGTGGGACAGGGAGAGAGAGAAGGACACAGAGAGATAGGGACAGGGAGAGACAGAGGGACAGGGAGATAGAGGGACAGGGAGAGATAGAGACCGACAGGGAGTTAGAGAGGGTCACGGAGAGAGAGGGACACAGAGAGAGAGGGACAGGGAGAGAGAAAGGGACATGGAGAAAGAGAGGGACAGGGAGAGAGAGGGACTCGGAGAGAAGGGGACAGGTAGAGAGAGAGAGGGACCCAGAGAGAGAGGGACAGGGAGAGACAGAGGGACAGGGAGATAGAGGGACAGGGAGAGATAGAGACCGACAGGGAGAGAGAGAGGGTCACGGAGAGAGAGAGAGAGGGACAGGGAGAGAGAAAGGGACAGGGAGATGGAGGGACAGTGAGAGGGAGAGAGGGAAACGGGGAGGGTGTGGGACACAGCGAGAGAGAGGAACAGGGAGAGAGAGGGACACACACAGAGAGAGAGGGAGAGACAGAGAGAGGGACAGAGAGAGAGAGTGGGACAGGGAGAGAGAGGGACACAGAGACTAAGAGGGACAGAGAGAGAGAGAGGGACACGGAGAGAGAGAGGGACACGGAGAGAGAGGGACAGGGAGAGAGAGGGACACGGAGAGAGAGGGACAGGGCGAGAGAGAGGAACACAGAGAGAGAGTGACAGGGAGAGAGAGGAACAGAGAGAGAGAGGGGTACAGGGAGAGAGAGGGACAGAGAGAGAGGGACACAGAGAGAGAGAGGGACAGGGATACGGAGGGACAGAGAGAGTGAGGGACAGGGAGAGAGAGGGACAGGGAGAGAGAGAGGGACAGGGAGAGAAAGAGGGACAGGGAGAGAGAGGGACACGGAGAGAGAGGGACACAGAGATAGAGACGGACATGGAGAAAGAGAGGTACAGGGGAGAGAGAGAGAGGGACAGGGAGAGAGAGAGGGACACGGAGAGAGAGGGACACAGAGAGAGAGGGACACAGAGAGAGAGGGACAGGGAGAGAGAGAGGGACAGGGAGAGAGAGAGGGACACGGAGAGAGAGAGAAGGACAGGGAGAGAGAGGGACAGGGAGAGAGAGAGGGACAGGGTGATAGGGGACATGGAGAGAGAGAGAGGGACAGGGATAGAGAGAGGGACACGGAGAGAGAAAGAGGGACAGGGAGAGAGAGGGACACGGAGAGAGAGGGACACAGAGAGAGAGAGACGGACAGGGAGAGAGAGGGGGACAGGGAGAGAGAGAGAGAGGGACAGGGAGAGAGAGAGGGACACGGAGAGAGAGGGACAGGGAGAGAGAGAGGGACACGGAGAGAGAGAGGGGAAGAGTGAGATAGATGGACATGGAGATAGAGAGGGACGGGAGTGAGACAGAGGGACAGGAAGAGAGAGAGGGACACGGAGAGAGAGAGAGGGACAGGGAGAGAGAGACGGACAGGGAGATAGAGGGACACGGAGAGAGAGAGAGGGACACGGAGAGGGTGAGGAACAGGGAACGGGAGAGAGAGGGACACAGAGAGAGAGGGACACAGAGGGAGAGGGACAGGGAGACGGAGGGACAGAAAGAGAGAGGGACAGGGAGAGAGAGGGACACACAGAAAAAGGGAGGGACAGAGAGAGAGAGAGAGGGTCAGGGAGAGAGAGAGGGACACGGAGAGAGAGGGACAGAGAGAGAGAGAGAGGGGCAGGGAGAGTGAGTGACCGGGAGAGAGAGAGGGACACGGAGAGAGATGGACACAGAGAGAGAGTGACACAGAGGGAGAGGGACAGGGAGAGAGAGCGGGACAGGGAGAGAGAGAGGGACACGGAGAGTGAGAGAGGGACAGGGAGAGAGTGAGGGACAGGCAGATGGGGGGACATGGAGAGAGAGAGAGGGACAGGGATAGAGAGAGGGACAGGGAGAGAGAGAGAGGGACAGGGAGATAGAGGGACAGGGGGAGAGAGAGAGGGACAGGGAGAGAGAGAGGGACACGGAGAGAGAGGGACAGGGAGAGAGAGAGCGACAGGATGAGAGAGGGACAGGGAGAGAGAAAGGGACATGGAGAAAGAGAGGGACAGGGAGAGAGAGGGACTCGGAGAGAAGGGGACAGGTAGAGAGAGAGAGGGACCCAGAGAGAGAGGGACAGGGAGAGACAGAGGGACAGGGAGATAGAGGGACAGGGAGAGATAGAGACCGACAGGGAGAGAGAGAGGGTCACGGGGAGAGAGAGAGAGGGACAGGGAGAGAGAAAGGGACAGGGAGATGGAGGGACAGGAAGAGAGAGAGAGGGAAACGGGGAGGGTGTGGGACACAGCGAGAGAGAGGAGCAGGGAGAGAGAGGGGCACACAGAGAGAGAGAGAGGGAGAGACAGAGAGAGAGGGACAGAGAGAGAGAATGGGACAGGGAGAGAGAGGGACACAGAGACTAAGAGGGACAGAGAGAGAGAGAGGGACACGGAGAGAGAGAGGGACACGGAGAGAGAGGGACAGGGAGAGAGAGGGACACGGAGAGAGAGGGACAGGGCGAGAGAGAGGAACACAGAGAGAGAGAGGGACAGGGAGAGAGAGGGACAGAGAGAGAGAGAGGTACAGGGAGAGAGAGGGACAGAGAGAGAGGGACACAGACAGACAGAGAGGGACAGGGATACGGAGGGACAGAGAGAGTGAGGGACAGGGAGAGAGAGGGACAGGGAGAGAGAGAGGGATAGGGAGAGAAAGAGGGACAGGGAGAGAGAGGGACACGGAGAGAGAGGGACACAGAGATAGAGACGGACAGGGAGAGAGAGAGGGACAGGGGAGAGAGAGAGAGGGACAGGGAGAGAGAGAGGGACACGGAGTGAGAGGGACACAGAGAGAGAGGGACACAGAGAGAGAGGGACAGGGAGAGGGTGAGCGACAGAGAGAGAGAGAGAAGGTCAGGGAGAGAGAGGGACACACAGAGAGAGAGAGGGACCGAGAGAGAGAGGGACGGAGTGAGAGAGAGGGACAGGATGAAAGAGAGGGGGACAGGGAGAGAGAGAGAGACACAGAGAGAGAGAGGGACTGGGAGATAGAGGGACACAGAGACTGAGAGGGACAGAGAGAGAGAGGGTCAGGGAGAGAGAGAGGGACACGGAGAGAGAGGGACAGGGAGAGATGAGGGACACGGAGAGAGTGAGAGACACAGAGAGAGAGAAGGACTGGGAGAGAGAGTGGGACAGGGAAAGAGTGGGACACAGAGAGAGAGCGAGGGAGAGAGAGAGGGACACAGAGAGAGGGACACAGAGAGAGAGGGACAGGGAGAGAGAAAGGGGCATGGAGAGAGAGAGGGACGGGGAGAGAGAGGGACACGGAGTCAGTGGGACAGGGAGAGAGAGAAGGACACAGAGAGATAGGGACAGGGAGAGACAGAGGGACAGGGAGATAGAGGGACAGGGAGAGATAGAGACCGACAGGGAGTTAGAGAGGGTCACGGAGAGAGAGGGACACAGAGAGAGAGGGACAGGGAGAGAGAAAGGGACATGGAGAAAGAGAGGGACAGGGAGAGAGAGGGACTCGGAGAGAAGGGGACAGGTAGAGAGAGAGAGAGGGACCCAGAGAGAGAGGGACAGGGAGAGACAGAGGGACAGGGAGATAGAGGGACAGGGAGAGATAGAGACCGACAGGGAGAGAGAGAGGGTCACGGAGAGAGAGAGAGAGAGGGACAGGGAGAGAGAAAGGGACAGGGAGATGGAGGGACAGTGAGAGAGAGAGAGGGAAACGGGGAGGGTGTGGGACACAGCGAGAGAGAGGAACAGGGAGAGAGAGGGACACACACAGAGAGAGAGGGAGAGACAGAGAGAGGGACAGAGAGAGAGAGTGGGACAGGGAGAGAGAGGGACACAGAGACTAAGAGGGACAGAGAGAGAGAGAGGGACACGGAGAGAGAGAGGGACACGGAGAGAGAGGGACAGGGAGAGAGAGGGACACGGAGAGAGAGGGACAGGGCGAGAGAGAGGAACACAGAGAGAGAGAGTGACAGGGAGAGAGAGGAACAGAGAGAGAGAGGGGTACAGGGAGAGAGAGGGACAGAGAGAGAGGGACACAGAGAGAGAGAGGGACAGGGATACGGAGGGACAGAGAGAGTGAGGGACAGGGAGAGAGAGGGACAGGGAGAGAGAGAGGGACAGGGAGAGAAAGAGGGACAGGGAGAGAGAGGGACACGGAGAGAGAGGGACACAGAGATAGAGACGGACATGGAGAAAGAGAGGGACAGGGGAGAGAGAGAGAGGGACAGGGAGAGAGAGAGGGACACGGAGAGAGAGGGACACAGAGAGAGAGGGACACAGAGAGAGAGGGACAGGGAGAGAGAGAGGGACAGGGAGAGAGAGAGGGACACGGAGAGAGAGAGAAGGACAGGGAGAGAGAGGGACAGGGAGAGAGAGAGGGACAGGGTGATAGGGGACATGGAGAGAGAGAGAGGGACAGGGATAGAGAGAGGGACACGGAGAGAGAAAGAGGGACAGGGAGAGAGAGGGACACGGAGAGAGAGGGACACAGAGAGAGAGAGACGGACAGGGAGAGAGAGGGGGACAGGGAGAGAGAGAGAGAGGGACAGGGAGAGAGAGGGACACGGAGAGAGAGAGGGGAACAGTGAGATAGATGGACATGGAGATAGAGAGGGACGGGAGTGAGACAGAGGGACAGGAAGAGAGAGAGGGACACGGAGAGAGAGAGAGGGACAGGGAGAGAGAGACGGACAGGGAGATAGAGGGACACGGAGAGAGAGAGAGGGACACGGAGAGGGTGAGGAACAGGGAACGGGAGAGAGAGGGACACAGAGAGAGAGGGACACAGAGGGAGAGGGACAGGGAGACGGAGGGACAGAAAGAGAGAGGGACAGGGAGAGAGAGGGACACACAGAAAGAGGGAGGGACAGAGAGAGAGAGAGAGGGTCAGGGAGAGAGAGAGGGACACGGAGAGAGAGGGACAGAGAGAGAGAGAGAGGGGCAGGGAGAGTGAGTGACCGGGAGAGAGAGAGGGACACGGAGAGAGATGGACACAGAGAGAGAGTGACACAGAGGGAGAGGGACAGGGAGAGAGAGCGGGACAGGGAGAGAGAGAGGGACACGGAGAGTGAGAGAGGGACAGGGAGAGAGTGAGGGACAGGCAGATGGGGGGACATGGAGAGAGAGAGAGGGACAGGGATAGAGAGAGGGACACGGAGAGAGAGAGAGGGACAGGGAGATAGAAGGACAGGGGGAGAGAGAGAGGGACAGGGAGAGAGAGAGGGACACGGAGAGAGAGGGACAGGGAGAGAGAGAGCGACAGGATGAGAGAGGGACAGGGAGAGAGAGAGGGACACGGAGAGAGAGGGGGACAGGGAGATAGATGGACATGGAGACAGAGAGGGACAGGAAGAGAGAGAGGGACAGGGAGAGAGAGGGACAGGGAGTGAGAGGGACACGGAGAGAGAGAGAGGGACAGGGAGAGAGAGGGACAGAGAGAGAGAGGGACAGGGAGAGAGAGAGGGACAGGGAGAGAGAGAGGGACAGGGAGAGAGAGAGGGACACGGAGAGAGAGGGACAGGGAGTGAGAGGGACAGAGAGAAAATGGACACAGAGAGTGAGATGGACATGGAGAGTGAGGGACAGAGAGAGAGGGACAGGGAGAGAGAGAGCGACAGGGAGAGAGAGAGGGACAGGGAGAGAGAGGGACAGGGAGAGAGAGGGACAGGGAGAGAGACAGAGGGACAGGGAGAGAGTGAGGGACACAGAGAGAGAGAGAGGGACACGGAAAGAGAGGGACAGGGAGAGAGAGGGACCCGGACAGAGAGGGACAGAGAGAGAGAGGGACAGAGAGCGAGAGGGACACGGAGAGGGAGAGGGACACGGAGAGGGAGAGGGACAGTGAGAGAGAGGGACAGGAAGAGAGAGAGGGACATGGAGAGAGAGGGACACAGGGAGAGAGAGGGAGAGCGAGAGAGAGAGGGACAGGGAGAGAGAGGGACAGGGAGAGAGAGAGGGACACGGAGAGAGAGGTTGACAGGGAGATAGATGGACATGGAGAGAGAGAGGGACAGGGGGAGAGAGAGAGGGACAGGGAGAGAGACAGAGGGACAGGAAGAGAGAGAGGGACAGGGAGAGAGAGGGACACGGAGAGAGTGGGACAAGGAGAGAGAGGGACAGGGAGAGAGACAGAGGGACAGAGAGTGTGTGAGGGACAGAGAGAGAGGGACACGGAGAGAGAGGGACAGGGAGAGAGAGGGACAGGGAGAGAGAGAGGGACACGGAGAGAGAGGTTGAGAGTGAGATAGGTGGACATGGAGAGAGAGAGGGACAGGGGGAGAGAGAGAGGGACAGGGAGAGAGACAGAGGGACAGGAAGAGAGAGAGGGACAGGGAGAGAGATTGGGATAGGGAGAGAGAGGGACATGGAGAGAGAGGGAGACAGGGAGAGAGAGAGACAGAGAGGGACAGAGAGAGAGAGAGTGGGACACTGAGAGAGAGGGACATGGAGAGAGAGAGGCACAGGGAGAGAGAGGGACAGGGAGAGAGTGAGGGACACGGAGGGAGAGGGACAGGGAGAGAGAGAGGGACACACAGAGAGAGAGAGAGGGACAGGGAGAGAGAGGAACACAGAGAGAGAGAGGGACAGGGAGAGAGAGGGACAGAGAGAGAGAGGGACACAGAGAGAGAGAGGGACAGGGAGACGGAGGGACAGAGAGAGAGAGAGGGACAGTGAGAGAGAGGGACAGGGAGAGAGAGAGGGACAGGGAGAGAAAAGGGACGGGGAGTGAGAGGGACACGGAGAGAGAGGGACACAGAGAGAGAGATGGGACAGGGAGAGAGAGAGGGCCAGGGGGAGAGCGAGAGAGGGACAGGGAGACAGAGAGGGACACAGAGAGAGAGGGACAGAGAGAGAGAGATGGACAGGAAGAGGGAGGGACAGAGAGAGAGGGGGACAGGGAGAGAGAGGGACACAGGGAGAGAGAGGGATAGGGAGAGAGAATGGGACATGGAGAGAGAGGGACAGGGAGAGAGAGAGGGACACGGAGAGAGAGTTTGACAGGGAGATAGATGGACATGGAGAGAGAGAGGGACAGGGGGAGAGAGAGAGGGACAGGAAGAGAGAGAGGGACAGGGAGAGAGAGAGGGACACGGAGAGAGTGGGACAAGGAGAGAGAGGGACAGGGAGAGAGACAGAGGGACAGAGAGAGTGTGAGGGACAGAGAGAGAGGGACACGGAGAGAGAGGGACAGGGAGAGAGAGGGACAGGGAGAGAGAGAGGGACACGGAGAGAGAGGTTGAGAGTGAGATAGATGGACATGGAGAGAGAGAGGGACAGGGGGAGAGAGAGAGGGACAGGGAGAGAGACAGAGGGACAGGAAGAGAGAGAGGGACAGGGAGAGAGATTGGGATAGGGAGAGAGAGGGACATGGAGAGAGAGGGAGACAGGGAGAGAGAGATACAGAGAGGGACAGAGAGAGAGAGAGTGGGACACGGAGAGAGAGGGACAGGGAGAGAGAGAGGGACACGGAGAGAGAGTTTGACAGGGAGATAGATGGACATGGAGAGAGAGAGGGACAGGGGGAGAGAGAGAGGGACAGGAAGAGAGAGAGGGACAGGGTGAGAGAGAGGGACACGGAGAGAGTGGGACAAGGAGAGAGAGGGACAGGGAGAGAGACAGAGGGACAGAGAGAGTGTGAGGGACAGAGAGAGAGGGACACGGAGAGAGAGGGACAGGGAGAGAGAGGGACAGGGAGAGAGAGAGGGACACGGAGAGAGAGGTTGAGAGTGAGATAGATGGACATGGAGAGAGAGAGGGACAGGGGGAGAGAGAGAGGGACAGGGAGAGAGACAGAGGGACAGGAAGAGAGAGAGGGACAGGGAGAGAGATTGGGATAGGGAGAGAGAGGGACATGGAGAGAGAGGGAGACAGGGAGAGAGAGATACAGAGAGGGACAGAGAGAGAGAGAGTGGGACACGGAGAGAGAGGGACATGGAGAGAGAGAGGCACAGGGAGAGAGAGGGACAGGGAGAGAGTGAGGGACACGGAGAGAGAGGGACAGGGAGAGAGAGAGGGACACAGAGAGAGAGAGAGAGGGACAGGGAGAGAGAGAGGGACAGGGAGATAAAGAGGGACGGGGAGTGAGAGGGACACGGAGAGAGAGGGACACAGAGAGAGAGATGGGACAAGGAGAGAGAGAGGGCCAGGGGGAGAGCGAGAGAGGGACAGGGTGACAGAGAGGGACACAGAGAGAGAGAGGGACAGAGAGAGAGAGATGGACAGGGAGAGGGAGGGACAGAGAGAAAGGGGGACAGGGAGAGAGAGAGGGACAGGGAGAGAGAGAGGGACAGGGAGAGAGAGAGGGACATGGAGAGAGTGGGACAGGGAGAGAGAGGGACAGGGAGAGAGACAGAGGGACAGGGGGAGAGAGAGGGACAGAAAGATAGAGAGGGACACGGAAAGAGAGGGACAGGGAGAGAGAGGGACCCGGACAGAGAGGGACAGAGAGAGAGTGGGACAGAGAGAGAGAGAGGGACAGAGAGAGAGAGAGGGACACAGAGAGGGTGAGGGACACGGAGAGGGAGAGGGACAGGGAGAGAGAGGGACAGGAAGAGAGAGAGGGACAGGGAGAGAGAGGGAGAGGGAGAGTGAGAGGGACAGAGAGAGAGAGGGACATGGAGAGAGAGGGACATGGAGAGAGAGGGACACGGAGAGAGAGGGGGACAGGGAGATAGATGGACATGGAGAGAGAGAGAGGGACAGTGACAGAGAGGGACAGGGAGAGAGAGAGGGACAGGGAGAGAAAGAGGGACGGGGAGTGAGAGGGACACGGAGAGAGAGGGACACAGTGAGAGAGATGGGACAGGGAGAGAGAGAGGGCCAGGGGGAGAGCGAGAGAGGGACAGGGAGACAGAGAGGGACACAGAGAGAGAGGGACAGAGAGAGAGAGATGGACAGGGAGAGGGAGGGACAGAGAGAGAGGGGGACAGGGAGAGAGAGAGGGACAGGGAGAGAGAGAGGGACAGGGAGAGAGAGAGGGACATGGAGAGAGTGGGACAGGGAGAGAGAGGGACAGGGAGAGAGACAGAGGGACAGGGGGAGAGAGAGGGACCGAGAGATAGAGAGGGACACGGAAAGAGAGGGACAGGGAGAGAGAGGGACCCGGACAGAGAGGGACAGAGAGAGAGTGGGACAGAGAGAGAGAGAGGGACAGAGAGAGAGAGAGGGACACGGAGAGGGTGAGGGACACGGAGAGGGAGAGGGACAGGGAGAGAGAGGGACAGGAAGAGAGAGAGGGACAGGGAGAGAGAGGGAGAGGGAGAGTGAGAGGGACAGAGAGAGAGAGGGACATGGAGAGAGAGGGACAAAGGGAGAGAGAGGGACAGGGAGAGAGAGGGACAGGGAGAGAGAGGGACATGGAGAGAGAGGGACACGGAGAGAGAGGGGGCAGGGAGATAGATGGACATGGAGAGAGAGAGGGACAGGGAGAGAGACAGAGGGACAGGAAGAGAGAGAGGCACACGGAGAGAGAGGGACAGGGAGAGAGAGGGACAGGGAGAGAGACAGAGGGACAGAGAGAGTGTGAGGGACTGAGAGAGAGAGAGGGACACGGCGAGAGAGGGACATGGAGAGAGAGGGACCCGGACAGAGAGGGACAGATAGACAGAGGGACAGAGAGAGAGAGAGGGACAGAGAGAGAGAGGGACTCGGAGAGGGAGAGGGACACGGAGAGGGAGAGGGACAAGGAGAGAGAGGGACAGGGAGAGAGAGAGGGACAGGGAGAAAGAGGGACAGGGAGAGAGTGGGACCCGGACAGAGAGGGACAGAGAGAGAGAGGGACAGAGAGAGACAGAGAGGGACAGAGAGACAGAGGGACACGGAGAGGAAGAGGGACACGGAGAGGGAGAGGGACAGGGAGAGAGAGGGACAGGGAGACAGAGAGGGACAGGGAGAAAGAGGGACAGGGAGAGTGAGAGGGACAGAGAGGGAGAGGGGCATGGAGAGAGAGGGACACAGGGGGAGAGAGGGACAGGGAGAGAGAGGGACAGGGATAGAGATTGGGATAGGGAGAGAGAGGGACATAGAGAGAGAGGGACACAGGAAGAGAGAGGGACAGAGAGAGAGAGTGGGACACGGAGAGAGAGGGACACGGAGAGAGAGAGGGACAGGGAGAGGGAGGGACAAGAAGAGAGTGAGGGACACGGAGAGAGAGGGAGAGGGAGAGTGAGAGGGACAGAGAGAGAGAGGGACATGGAGAGAGAGGGACACACGGAGAGAGAGGGACAGGGATAGAGAGAGGAACACGGAGACAAAAAGAGGGACAGGGAGAGAGAGGGACAGGGAGAGAGAGGAACACAGAGTGAGAGACGGACTGGGAGAGAGAGAGGGACAGGGAGTGAGAGAGAGGGACAGGGAGAGAGAGAGGGACACGGAGAGAGAGGGGGACAGGGAGAGAGAGAGCGACAGGGAGAGAGAGGGACTGGGAGAGAGAGAGGGACACGGAGAGAGAGGGGGGGACAGTGAGATAGATGGACATGGAGAGAGAGAGCGACAGAGAGAGAGACAGTGGGACAGGAAAAGAGAGAGGGACACGGAGAGAGAGAGAGGGACAGGGAGAGAGAGAGGGACAGGGAGATAGAGGGACAGGAAGAGAGAGAGAGGGACACGGAGAGGGTGAGGGACAGAGAGAGAGGACAGGGAGAGAGAGGGACACAGAGAGAGAGAGGGACCGAGAGAGAGAGGGACAGGGAGAGAGAGAGGGACAGGGAGAGAGAGAGAGAGGGACAGGGAGAGAGAGGGGGGGACAGAGAGAGAGGGGGACTGGGAGATAGACGGACACAGAGACTGAGAGGGACAGAAAGAGAGAGAGGGTCAGGGAGAGAGAGAGGGACACGGAGAGAGAGGGACAGGGAGAGAAAAGGACACGGAGAGAGTGAGGGACACAGAGAGAGAGAGGGACAGGGAGAGAGAGTGGGACAGGGAGAGAGAGGGACACAGAGAGAGAGGGACACACAGAGAGAGGCACAGGGAGAGAGAAAGGGACACGGAGAGAGAGGGACAGGGAGTGAGAGGGACAGGGAGAGAGAGAGGGACAGGGAGAGAGAGAGGGACAGGGAGAGAGAGGGACATGGAGAGAGAGGGACAGAGAGAGAGAGGGACAGGGAGAGAGAGGGACACAGAGAGAGAGGGACACAGAGAGAGAGGGCAGGGAGAGAGAGGGACAGGGAGAGAGAGAGGGACATGGAGAGAGAGAGAGACAGGGAGAGAGAGAGACAGGGAGATAGGGGGACATGGAGAGAAAGAGAGGGACAGGGATAGAGAGAGGAACACGGAGAGAGAGAGAGGGACAGGGAGATAGAGGGACAGGGAGAGAGAGAGGGACGGGGAGAGAGAGAGGGGCACGGAGATAGAGGGACAGGGAGAGAGAGAGCGACAGGGAGAGAGAGGGGAACACGGAGAGACAGGGGGACAGGGAGATAGATGGACATGGAGAGAGAGAGGGACAGGGAGAGAGGCAGAGGGACAGGAAGAGAGAGAGTGAAAGGGAGAGAGAGGAACACGGAGAGAGAGGGAGGTAGAGAGAGAGGGACACAGAGAGAGAGGGACAGGGAGAGAGAAAGGGACATGGAGAGAGAGAGGGACAGGGAGAGAATGGGACACGGAGAGAAGTGGACAGGTAGAGAGAAAGGGACACAGAGAGAGAGGGACAGGGAGAGACAGAGGGACAGGGAGATAGAGGGACACGGAGAGATAGAGACCGACAGAGAGAGAGAGAGTGACAGGGAGAGAGGGAGAGAGGGACAGGGAGAGAGAGAGGGACAGGGAGATAGAGGGGCAGGGAGAGAGAGAGAGGGACACGGGAAGTGTGAGGGACACAGAGAGAGGGAGGAACAGGGAGAGACAGGGACACAGAGAGAGAGAGAGAGAGCGAATGAGAGAGAGAGGGACTGAGAGAGAGAGTGGGACAGGGAGAGAGAGGGAAACAGAGACTAAGAGGGACAGAGAGAGAGAGAGAGAGAGAGGGACACGGAGAGATAGAGGGACAGGGAGAGAGAGAGACAGGGAGAGAGAGGGACACGGAGAGAGAGGGACAGCGAGAGAGAGAGAGGGACACAGAGAGAGAGAGGGACAGGGAGAGAGAGGGACACAGAGAGAGAGAGGGACAGGGAGAGAGAGGGACAGAGCGAGAGGGACACAGAGAGAGAGAGAGGGACAGGGAGACGGAGGGACAGAGAGAGAGGGACAGGGAGAGAGAGGGACAGGGAGAGAGAGAGGGACACGGAGAGAGAGGGACACAGAGAGAAAAGGACACGGAGAGAGAGAGGGACACACAGAGAGAGAGAGCGACAGGTAGAGAGAGAGGGACACAGAGAGAGTGGGACATGGAGTGAGAAAGAGGGACACGGAGAGAGAGTGAGACACGGAGAGAGAGAGGGACAGGGAGAGAGAGAGGGACGGGGAGAGAGAGGGACAGTGAGAGAGAGGGACAGGGAGAGAGAGAGGGACAGGGAGAGAAAGAGGGACGGGGAGAGAGAGGGACACGGAGAGAGAGGGACACAGAGAGAGAGATGGGACAGGGAGAGAGAGAGGGCCAGGGGGAGAGCGAGAGAGGGACAGGGAGACAGAGAGGGACACAGAGAGAGAGGGACACAGAGAGAGAGATGGATGGGAGAGGGAGGGACAGAGAGAGAGGGGGACAGGGAGAAAGAGAGGGACAGGGAGAGAGAGAGGGACAGGGAGAGAGAGAGGGACACGGAGAGAGTGGGACAGGGAGAGAGAGGGACAGGGAGAGAGGGGGACAGGGAGAAAGAGAGGGACAGAGAGAGAGAGGGACACGGAAAGAGAGGGACAGGGTGAGAGAGGTACCCGGACAGAGAGGGACAGAGAGAGAGTGGGACAGAGAGAGAGAGAGGGACAGAGAGAGAGAGAGGGACACGGAGAGGGAGAGGGACACGGAGAGGGAGAGGGACAGGGAGAGAGAGGGACAGGAAGAGAGAGAGGGACAGGAAGAGAGAGGGAGAGGGAGAGTGAGAGGGACAGAGAGAGAGAGGGACATGGAGAGAGAGGGACAAAGGGAGAGAGAGGGACAGGGAGAGAGAGGGACAGGGAGAGAGAGGGACATGGAGAGAGAGGGACACGGAGAGAGAGGGGGGCAGGGAGATAGATGGACATGGAGAGAGAGAGGGACAGGGAGAGAGACAGAGGGACAGGAAGAGAGAGAGGGACACGGAGAGAGAGGGACACGGAGAGAGAGGGACAGGGAGAGAGACAGAGGGACAGAGAGAGTGTGAGGGACAGAGAGAGAGAGAGGGACACGGCGAGAGAGGGACAGGGAGAGAGAGGGACCCGGACAGAGAGGGACAGATAGACAGAGGGACAGAGAGAGAGAGAGGGACCGAGAGAGAGGGACTCCGAGATCGAGAGGGACTCGGAGAGGGAGAGGGACAGGGAGAGAGAGGGACAGGGAGAGAGAGGGACCCGGACAGAGAGGGACAGATAGACAGAGGGACAGAGAGAGAGAGAGGGACCGAGAGAGAGGGACTCCGAGATCGAGAGGGACTCGGAGAGGGAGAGGGACCCGGACAAAGAGGGACATAGAGAGACAGGGACAGAGAGGGAGAGAGGGACAGAGAGACAGAGGGACACGGAGAGGGAAAGGGACACGGAGAGGGAGAGGGACAGGGAGAGAGAGGGATAGAGAGAGGGACAGGGAGAAAGAGGGACAGGGAGAGTGAGAGGGACAGAGAGGGAGAGGGACATGGAGAGAGAGGGACACAGGGAGAGAGAAGGACAGGGAGAGAGAGGGACAGGGAGAGCGATTGGGATAGGGAGAGAGAGGGACATGGAGAGAGAGGGACACAGGAAGAGATAGGGACAGAGAGAGAGAGTGGGACACGGAGAGAGAGGGACACGGAGAGAGAGGGACAGGGAGAGGGAGGGACAGGGAGAGAGTGAGGGACAGGGAGAGAGAGGGACACAGGGAGAGAGAGGGACAGGGAGAGAGAGAGGGACACGGAGAGAGAGGGTGACAGGGAGAGAGAGAGCGACAGGGAGAGAGAGGGACAGGGAGAGAGATAGGGACACGGAGAGAGAGAGGGGGACAGTGAGATAGATGGACATGGAGAGAGAGAGGGACAGGGAGAGAGACAGTGGGACAGGAAGAGAGAGAGGGACACGGAGAGAGAGGGACAGGGAGAGAGAGAGAGGGACGCGGAGAGGGTGAGGGACAGAGAGAGAGGACAGGGAGAGAGAGGGACACAGAGAGAGAGAGGGACCGAGAGAGAGAGGGACAGAGAGAGAGAGAGGGACAGGGAGAGAGAGAGAGGGACAGGGAGAGAGAGAGGGGGACAGAGAGAGAGGGGGACTGGGAGATAGACGGACACAGAGACTGAGAGGGACAGAGAGAGAGAGAGGGTCAGGGAGAGAGAGAGGGACACGGAGAGAGAGGGACAGGGAGAGAAAAGGACACGGAGAGAGTGAGGGACACAGAGAGAGAGATGGACAGGGAGAGAGAGTGGGACAGGGAGAGAGAGGGACACAGAGAGAGAGGGACACAGAGAGAGAGGCACAGGGAGAGAGAAAGGGACACGGAGAGAGAGGGACAGGGAGAGAGAGAGGGACAGGGAGAGAGAGGGACACAGAGAGAGAGGGTCACAGAGAGAGAGAGAGGGACAGGGAGAGAGAGGGACACAGAGTGAGAGGGACACACAGAGAGAGGGCAGGGAGAGAGAGGGACAGGGAGAGAGAGAGGGACATGGAGAGAGAGAGGGACAGGGAGAGAGAGAGACAGGGAGTTAGGGGACATGGAGAGAGAGAGGGACAGGGATAGAGAGAGGAACACGGAGAGAGAGAGAGGGACAGGGAGATAGAGGGACAGGGACAGAGAGTGGGACGGGGAGAGAGAGAGGGACACGGAGAGAGAGGGACAGGGAGAGAGAGAGCGACAGGGAGAGAGAGGGGGACACGGAGAGACAGGGGGACAGGGAGATAGATGGACATGGAGAGAGAGAGGGACAGGGAGAGAGGCAGAGGGACAGGAAGAGAGAGAGTGAAAGGGAGAGAGAGGAACACGGAGAGAGAGGGAGGTAGAGAGAGAGGGACACAGAGAGAGAGGGACACAGACAGAGAGGGACAGGGAGAGAGAAAGGGACATGGAGAGAGAGAGGGACAGGGAGGGAATGGGACACGGAGAGAAGTGGACAGGTAGAGAGAAAGGGACACAGAGAGAGAGGGACAGGGAGAGACAGAGGGACAGGGAGATAGAGGGACACGGAGAGATAGAGACCGACAGGGAGAGAGAGAGTGTCACGGAGAGAGAGAGAGAGGGACAGGGAGAGAGAGAGGGCCAGGGAGATAGAGGGACAGGGAGAGAGAGAGAGGGACACGGGAAGTGTGAGGGACACAGAGAGAGGGAGGAACAGGGAGAGACAGGGACACATAGAGAGAGAGAGAGCGACAGAGAGAGAGAGGGACTGAGAGAGAGAGTGGGACAGGGAGAGAGAGGGACACAGAGACTAAGAGGGACAGAGAGAGAGAGAGAGGGACACGGAGAGAGAGAGGGACACGGAGAGAGAGGGACAGGGAGAGAGAGGGACACGGAGAGAGAGGGACAGCGAGAGAGAGAGAGGGACACAGAGAGAGAGAGGGACAGGGAGAGAGAGGGACACACAGAGAGAGAGACGGACAGGGAGAGAGAGGGACAGAGCGAGAGGGACACACAGAGAGAGAGAGGGACAGGGAGACGGAGGGACAGAGAGAGGGACAGGGAGAGAGAGGGACAGAGAGAGAGAGGGACAGGGAGAGAAAGAGGGACAGGGAGAGAGAGGGACACGGAGAGAGAGGGACACAGAGATAGACACGGACAGGGAGAGAGAGAGGGACAGGGGGAGAGAGAGAGGGGCAGGGAGAGAGAGAGGGACACGGAGAGAGAGGGACACAGAGAGAGAGGGACACAGAGAGAGAGGGACAGGGAGAGAGAGAGGGACACGGAGAGAGAGAGGGACACGGAGAGAGAGAGAAGGACAGGGAGAGAGAAGGGACAGGGATAGAGAGAGGGACACGGAGAGAGAAAGAGGGACAGGGAGAGAGAGGGACACGGAGAGAGAGGGACACAGAGAGAGAGACGGACAGGGAGAGAGAGTGCGACAGGGAGAGAGAGAGAGGGACAGGGAGAGAGAGAGGGACACGGAGAGAAAGGGACAGGGAGAGAGAGGGACAGGGAGAGAAAGAGGGACAGGGAGAGAGAGGGACATGGAGAGAGAGGGACACAGGGAGAGAGAAGGACAGGGAGAGAGAGGGACAGGGAGAGCGATTGGGATAGGGAGAGAGAGGGACATGGAGAGAGAGGGACACAGGAAGAGATAGGGACAGAGAGAGAGAGTGGGACACGGAGAGAGAGGGACACGGAGAGAGAGGGACAGGGAGAGGGAGGGACAGGGAGAGAGTGAGGGACACGGAGAGAGGGAGAGGGAGAGTGAGAGGGACAGAGAGAGTGAGGGACATGGAGAGAGAGGGACACAGGGAGAGAGAGGGACAGGGAGAGAGAGAGGGACACGGAGAGAGAGGGTGACAGGGAGAGAGAGAGCGACAGGGAGAGAGAGGGACAGGGAGAGAGATAGGGACACGGAGAGAGAGAGGGGGACAGTGAGATAGATGGACATGGAGAGAGAGAGGGACAGGGAGAGAGACAGTGGGACAGGAAGAGAGAGAGGGACGCGGAGAGAGAGGGACAGGGAGAGAGAGAGAGGGACACGGAGAGGGTGAGGGACAGAGAGAGAGGACAGGGAGAGAGAGGGACACAGAGAGAGAGAGGGACCGAGAGAGAGAGGGACAGAGAGAGAGAGAGGGACAGGGAGAGAGAGAGAGGGACAGGGAGAGAGAGAGGGGGACAGAGAGAGAGGGGGACTGGGAGATAGACGGACACAGAGACTGAGAGGGACAGAGAGAGAGAGAGGGTCAGGGAGAGAGAGAGGGACACGGAGAGAGAGGGACAGGGAGAGAAAAGGACACGGAGAGAGTGAGGGACACAGAGAGAGAGATGGACAGGGAGAGAGAGTGGGACAGGGAGAGAGAGGGACACAGAGAGAGAGGGACACAGAGAGAGAGGCACAGGGAGAGAGAAAGGGACACGGAGAGAGAGGGACAGGGAGAGAGAGAGGGACAGGGAGAGAGAGGGACACAGAGAGAGAGGGACACAGAGAGAGAGAGGGACAGGGAGAGAGAGGGACACAGAGTGAGAGGGACACACAGAGAGAGGGCAGGGAGAGAGAGGGACAGGGAGAGAGAGAGGGACATGGAGAGAGAGAGGGACAGGGAGAGAGAGAGACAGGGAATTAGGGGACATGGAGAGAGAGAGGGACAGGGATAGAGAGAGGAACACGGAGAGAGAGAGAGGGACAGGGAGATAGAGGGACAGGGACAGAGAGTGGGACGGGGAGAGAGAGAGGGACACGGAGAGAGAGGGACAGGGAGAGAGAGAGCGACAGGGAGAGAGAGGGGGACACGGAGAGACAGGGGGACAGGGAGATAGATGGACATGGAGAGAGAGAGGGACAGGGAGAGAGGCAGAGGGACAGGAAGAGAGAGAGTGAAAGGGAGAGAGAGGAACACGGAGAGAGAGGGAGGTAGAGAGAGAGGGACACAGAGAGAGAGGGACACAGACAGAGAGGGACAGGGAGAGAGAAAGGGACATGGAGAGAGAGAGGGACAGGGAGAGAATGGGACACGGAGAGAAGTGGACAGGTAGAGAGAAAGGGACACAGAGAGAGAGGGACAGGGAGAGACAGAGGGACAGGGAGATAGAGGGACACGGAGAGATAGAGACCGACAGGGAGAGAGAGAGTGTCACGGAGAGAGAGAGAGAGGGACAGGGAGAGAGAGAGGGCCACAGAGAGAGAGGGACACAGACAGAGAGGGACAGGGAGAGAGAAAGGGACATGGAGAGAGAGAGGGACAGGGAGAGAATGGGACACGGAGAGAAGTGGACAGGTAGAGAGAAAGGGACACAGAGAGAGAGGGACAGGGAGAGACAGAGGGACAGGGAGATAGAGGGACACGGAGAGATAGAGACCGACAGGGAGAGAGAGAGTGTCACGGAGAGAGAGAGAGAGGGACAGGGAGAGAGAGGGACACAGAGAGAGAGGGACACAGAGAGAGAGAGAGGGACAGGGAGAGAGAGGGACACAGAGTGAGAGGGACACACAGAGAGAGGGCAGGGAGAGAGAGGGACAGGGAGAGAGAGAGGGACATGGAGAGAGAGAGGGACAGGTAGAGAGAGAGACAGGGAGTTAGGGGACATGGAGAGAGAGAGGGACAGGGATAGAGAGAGGAACACGGAGAGAGAGAGAGGGACAGGGAGATAGAGGGACAGGGACAGAGAGTGGGACGGGGAGAGAGAGAGGGACACGGAGAGAGAGGGACAGGGAGAGAGAGAGCGACAGGGAGAGAGAGGGGGACACGGAGAGACAGGGGGACAGGGAGATAGATGGACATGGAGAGAGAGAGGGACAGGGAGAGAGGCAGAGGGACAGGAAGAGAGAGAGTGAAAGGGAGAGAGAGGAACACGGAGAGAGAGGGAGGTAGAGAGAGAGGGACACAGAGAGAGAGGGACACAGACAGAGAGGGACAGGGAGAGAGAAAGGGACATGGAGAGAGAGAGGGACAGGGAGAGAATGGGACACGGAGAGAAGTGGACAGGTAGAGAGAAAGGGACACAGAGAGAGAGGGACAGGGAGAGACAGAGGGACAGGGAGATAGAGGGACACGGAGAGATAGAGACCGACAGGGAGAGAGAGAGTGTCACGGAGAGAGAGAGAGAGGGACAGGGAGAGAGAGAGGGCCAGGGAGATAGAGGGACAGGGAGAGAGAGAGAGGGACACGGGAAGTGTGAGGGACACAGAGAGAGGGAGGAACAGGGAGAGACAGGGACACATAGAGAGAGAGAGAGCGACAGAGAGAGAGAGGGACTGAGAGAGAGAGTGGGACAGGGAGAGAGAGGGACACAGAGACTAAGAGGGACAGAGAGAGAGAGAGAGAGGGACACGGAGAGAGAGAGGGACACGGAGAGAGAGGGACAGGGAGAGAGAGGGACACGGAGAGAGAGGGACAGCGAGAGAGAGAGAGGGACACAGAGAGAGAGAGGGACAGGGAGAGAGAGGGACACACAGAGAGAGAGACGGACAGGGAGAGAGAGGGACAGAGCGAGAGGGACACACAGAGAGAGAGAGGGACAGGGAGACGGAGGGACAGAGAGAGGGACAGGGAGAGAGAGGGACAGAGAGAGAGAGGGACAGGGAGAGAAAGAGGGACAGGGAGAGAGAGGGACACGGAGAGAGAGGGACACAGAGATAGACACGGACAGGGAGAGAGAGAGGGACAGGGGGAGAGAGAGAGGGGCAGGGAGAGAGAGAGGGACACGGAGAGAGAGGGACACAGAGAGAGAGGGACACAGAGAGAGAGGGACAGGGAGAGAGAGAGGGACACGGAGAGAGAGAGGGACACGGAGAGAGAGAGAAGGACAGGGAGAGAGAAGGGACAGGGATAGAGAGAGGGACACGGAGAGAGAAAGAGGGACAGGGAGAGAGAGGGACACGGAGAGAGAGGGACACAGAGAGAGAGACGGACAGGGAGAGAGAGTGCGACAGGGAGAGAGAGAGAGGGACAGGGAGAGAGAGAGGGACACGGAGAGAGAGGGACAGGGAGAGAGAGAGCGACAGGGAGAGAGAGGGCCAGGGAGAGAGAGAGCGACACGGAGCGAGAGAGGGGGACAGTGAGAGAGAGAGACGGACAGGGAGAGAGAGTGGGACATGGAGAGAGAGAGAGGGTCAGGGAGAGAGAGGGACATGGAGAGAGAGAGGGACACGGAGAGAGAGAGGGACACGGAGAGAGAGAGGGACACAGAGGGAGAGGGACAGACAGAGAGAGGGACAGAGAGAGAGAGGGACACAGAGAGAGAGAGAGTGACAGGTAGAGAGAGAGGGACACAGAGAGAGAGGGACATGGAGAGAGAGAGGGACACGGAGAGAGAGTGAGACACGGAGAGAGAGAGGGACAGGGAGAGAGAGAGGGACACAGAGAGAGAGAGGGACAGAGAGAGAGAGGGACACAGAGAGAGAGATAAGGACAGGGAGACAGAGAGCGGGACACGGAGAGAGAGGGTCAGGGAGAGAGAGAGGGACAGGGAGAAAGAGCGGGACACGGACAGAGAGGGACACGGAGAGACATGGACACGGAGTGAGCGACAGGGAGAGAGAGGGACACAGAGAGACAGTGAGGGACAGGGAGAGAGAGAGAGGGACACGGAGCGAGAGAGGGACAGAGAGAGACAGGGACAGAGAGAGAGAGGGACAGGGAGAGAGACAGGGACAGGGAGAGAGAGCGGGTCACGGAGAGAGAGGGACACGGAGAGAGAGGGACACGGAGTGGGTGAGGGACAGAGAGAGAGAGAGGGACAGAGAGAGAGATGGACAGAGGGAGAGAGAGAGAGGGACACGGAGAGAGTGAAGGACACGGAGAGAGAGCGGGACACGGAGAAAGAGCGGGACACGGAGGGAGAGGGACAGGGAGAGAGGGGGACACCCAGAGAGAGAGGGACACAGAGAGAGTGCGGACACAGAGTGAGTGAGTGACACAGAGAGAGAGAGGGGCAAAGAGAGAGTGAGGGACACAGAGAGAGTGAGGGACAGGTAGAGAGAGGGACAGGGAGAGAGAGCGGGTCACGGAGAGAGAGAGACACGGAGAGAGAGGGACACGGAGTGTTTGAGGGACACAGAGAGAGAGAGAGGTACAGCGAGAGAGAGGGACACTGAGAGAGAGAGAGGGACACGGAGAGTGTGAGGGACACGGAGAGAGAGCGGGACATGGACGGAGAGGGACAGGGAGAGAGAGGGACACACAGAGAGAGAGAGGGACACAGAGAGAGTGAGGACACAGAGATAGTGAGGGACACACAGAGAGAGAGGGACACAGAGAGAGTGAGGGACACAGAGAGAGTGAGGGATAGAGAGAGAGAGGGACAGAGAGAGGGACACAGAGAGAGAGAGGGACACAGAGAAAGTGAGAGACACAGAGAGAGTGAGGGACACGGAGAGAGGGAGGGACAGGGAGAGAGAGCAGGACACGGAGAGAGAGGGACAGGGAGAGAGAGGGACACAGAGAGAGTGAGGACATAGAGAGTGTGAGGGACACAGAGAGAGTGAGGGCCATAGAGAGAGTGAGGGACAGAGAGAGAGAGTGGGACAGAAAGAGAGAGGGGCACAGACAGAGAGAGGGACACAGAGAGAGCCAGGGACACAGAGAAAGTGAGAGACACAGAGAGATTAAGGGACACAGAGAGAGAGGGACAGAGAGAGAGAGGGACACAGAGAAAGTGAGAGACACAGAGTGAGTAAGGGACACGGAGAGAGAGGGACATGGAAAGATAGGGACAGTGAGAGAGAGGGACAGGGAGAGAGGGACAGGGAGAGACAGGGACACAGGGAGAGAGAGAGAGACCCAGAGAGAGTGAGGGACACAGAGAGAGTGAGGGACACAGAGAGAGAGGAGGACAGAGAGAGAGAGGGACAGGGAGAGAGAGGGACAGGGCGAGAGTGAAGTACACGGAGAGAGAGAGGGACACGGAGAGAGGGACAGGGAGAGAGTGGGACAGGGAGAGAAATGGACAGGGAGAGAGAGGGACAGGGAGAGAGAGGGACACAGAGAGAGAGAGGGACACAGAGAGAGTGAGGGACACAGAGAGAGTTAGGGACACAGAGAGTGTGAGGGACACAGAGAGAGTGAGGAACAGAGAGAGTGAGTGAGGGAAATGGAGAGAGTGAGGGAAACGGACAAAGAGAATGTGTGTGTGTGAGAGAGAATGTGTGTGTTTGAGAGAGAATGTGTGTGAGTGAGAGAATGTGTGTGTGTGTGAGAGAATGTTTGTGAGAGAGAGAATGTGTGTGAGAGAGAGAATGTGTGTGAGAGAGAGAGAATGTGTGTGTGAGAGAATGTGTGTGTGAGTGAGAGAATGTGTGTGTGAGAGAGAATGTGTGTGAGAGAGAGAATGTGTGTGAGAGAGAGAATGTGTGTGTGAGAGAGAGAATGTGTGTGTGAGAGATAGAATGTGTGTGTGAGAGAGAATGTGTGTGTGAGAGAATGTGTGTGTGAGAGAGAATGTGTGTGTGAGAGAATGTGTGTGTGAGAGAGAATGTGTGAGTGAGTGAGAGAATGTGTGTGTGAGAGAATGTGTGTGTGAGTGAGAGAATGTGTGTGTGTGAGAGAGAATGTGCGTGTGTGAGAGAGAGAGAATGTTTGTGTGTGTGAGAGAATGTGTGTGTGTGTGAGAGAGAGTGAATGTGCGAGAGAGAGAATGTGTGTGTGTGAGAGAGAGAATGCGTGTGAGAGAGAGAATGTGTGTGTGTGAGAGAGTGAATGTGTGTGTGAGAGAGAATGCGTATGTGAGAGAGAGAATGTGTGTGTGAGAGAGAATGCGTGTTAGCGAGAGAGAATGTGTGTGTGAGAGAGAGAGAGAATGTGTGTGAGAGAGAGAAAATGCGTGTGAGAGAGAGAGAGAGAATGCGTTTGTGCAAGTGAGAGAGAGAATGCGTGTGTGCGAGAGAGAGAATGCATGTGCGAGAGAGAGAATGCTTGTGCGAGTGAGAGAGAATGCGTGTGTGCGAGAGGAATGAGAAAGCGTGTGTATGAAAGAGAGAGAATGCGTGTGCGAGAGAGAGAGAATGCGTGTGCGAGAGAGAGAATGCGTGTGTGCAAGAGAGAGAATGCGTGTGTGAGAGAGAGAGAGAATGCGTGTGTGCGAGTGAGAGAAAGAATGCGTGTGTGCAAGAGAGAGAATGCATGTGCGAGAGAGAGAATGCTTGTGCGAGTGAGAGAGAATGCGTGTGCAAGTGAGAGAGAGAATGCGTGTGCGCGAGAGAGAGAATGCATGTGCGAGAGAGAGAAAGAAAGCATGTGTGCGAGAGAGAGAGAGAATGCGTGTGTGCGAGAGGAATGAGAAAGCGTGTGTACGAAAGAGAGAGAATGCGTGTGTGAGAGAGAGAGAGAGAATGCGTGTGTGCGAGAGAGAGAATGCATGTTCGAGAGAGAGAAAGAAAGCATGTGTGCGAGAGAGAGAGAGAATGCGTGTGTGCGAGAGAATGTGTGTGTGTGAGAGAGAGAATACGTGTGTGAGAGAGAATGTGTGTGAGAGAGAGAATGTGTGTGTGTGTGTGAGAGAGTGAATGTGTGTGAGAGAGAATGCGTATGTGAGAAAGAGAATGTGTGTGTGAGAGAGAATGCGTGTGAGAGAGAGAGAATGTGTGTGTGTGAGAGAGAGAGAGAATGTGTGTGAGAGAGAGAAAATGCGTGTGAGAGAGAGAGAGAGAATGCGTGTGTGCGAGTGAGAGAGAGAATGCGTGTGTGCGAGAGAGAGAATGCATGTGCAAGAGAGAGAATGCTTGTGCGAGTGAGAGAGAATGCGTGTGTGCGAGAGGAATGAAAAAGCGTGTGTACAAAAGAGAGAGAATGCGTGTGTGCGAGAGAGAGAATGCGTGTGCGAGAGAGAGAATGCGTGTGTGCAAGTGAGAGAATGCGTGTGTGAGAGAGAGAGAGAATGCGTGTGTGCGAGTGAGAGAGAGAATGCGTGTGTGCGAGAGAGAGAATGCATGTGCGAGAGAGAGAATGCTTGTGCGACTGAGAGAGAATGCGTGTCCAAGTGAGAGAGAGAATGCGTGTGCACGAGAGAGAGAATGCATGTGCGAGAGAGAGAAAGAAAGCGTGTGTGCGAGAGAGAGAGAGAATGCGTGTGTGCGAGAGGAATGAGAAAGCGTGTGTACGAGAGAGTGAGAATGCATGTGTGTGAGAGAGAGAATGTGTCTGCGCGAGGGAGAGAATGTGTGTGTGAGAGAGAATGGGTGTGCGTGAGAGAGAGAATGCATTAGTGAGAGAGAGAATGTGTGTGTGAGAGAGAGAATGCGTGAGAGAGAGAATGCATGTGTGCGAGAGAGAGAATGTGTGTGTGCGAGAGAGAGAATGCATGTGCGAGAGAGAGAAAGAAAGCATGTGTGCGAGAGAGAGAGAATGCGCGTGTGCGAGAGGAATGGAAAGCATGTGTACGAGAGAGAGAGAATGTGTGTGTGCGAGAGAGAGAATGCGTGTGTGCAAGAGAGAGAATGTGTGTGTGAGAGAGAGAATGCGTGTGTGTGAGAGAAAGTGTGTGTGAGAGAGAGAGAATGCGTGTGTGCGAGAGAGAGAATGAGTGTGCGCGAGAGAGAGAATGCGTGTGTGCATGAGAGAGAATGCGTGTGTGCGAGAGAGAGAATGAGTGTGTGAGAGAGAGAGAATGAGTGTGTGAGTGAGAATGTGTGTGCGTGCGAGAGAGAATGCATGTGTGAGAGAGAGAGAATGCATGTGTGCGAGAGAGAGAGAGAATGCGTGTGTGGGAGAGAGAGAATGCATGTGCGAGAGAGAGAAAGAAAGCATGTGTGCGAGAGAGAGAGAATGCGTGTGTGCGAGAGGAATGAGAAAGCGTGTGTACGAGAGAGCGAGAATGCATGTGTGCGAGAGAGAGAATGCGTGTGTGCGAGAGAGAGAATGTGTGCGAGAGAGAGAGAGAATGCGTGTGTGCGAGAGAGAGAATGTGTGTGCGCGAGGGAGAATGTGTGTGCGAGAGAGAGAATGTGTGTGCGTGAGAGAGAATGCGTGTGCGCAAGAGAGAGAATGAGTGTGTGAGAGAGAATAGGTGTGCGTGAGAGAGAGAATGCGTTCGTGAGAGAGAGAATGTGTGTGTGAGAGAGAGAATGCGTGAGAGAGAGAATGCGTGTGAGCGAGAGAGAGAATGTGTGTGTGCGAGAGACAGAATGCATGTGCGAGAGAGAGAAAGAAAGCATGTGTGCGAGAGAGAAAGAATGCGTGTGTGCGAGAGGAATGAGAAAGCATGTGTACGAGAGACAGAGAATGTGTGTGTGTGTGAGAGAGAATGCGTGTGTGCGAGAGAGAGAATGTGTGTGTGAGAGAGAATGCGTGTGTGTGAGAGAAAGTGTGTGTGAGAGAGAGAGAGAATGCATGTGTGAGAGAGAGAGAATGCGTGTGTGCGAGAGAGAGAATGAGTGTGCGCGAGAGAGAGAATGCGTGTGTGCATGAGAGAGAATGCGTGTGTGCGAGAGAGAGAATGAGTGTGTGAGAGAGAGAGAATGAGTGTGTGAGTGAGAATGTGTGTGCGTGCGAGAGAGAATGCATGTGTGAGAGAGAGAGAATGCATGTGTGCGAGAGAGAGAGAGAATGCGTGTGTGGGAGAGAGAGAATGCATGTGCGAGAGAGAGAAAGAAAGCATGTGTGCGAGAGAGAGAGAATGCGTGTGTGCGAGAGGAATGAGAAAGCGTGTGTACGAGAGAGCGAGAATGCATGTGTGCGAGAGAGAGAATGCGTGTGTGCGAGAGAGAGAATGTGTGCGAGAGAGAGAGAGAATGCGTGTGTGCGAGAGAGAGAATGTGTGTGCGCGAGGGAGAATGTGTGTGCGAGAGAGAGAATGTGTGTGCGTGAGAGAGAATGCGTGTGCGCAAGAGAGAGAATGAGTGTGTGAGAGAGAATAGGTGTGCGTGAGAGAGAGAATGCGTTCGTGAGAGAGAGAATGTGTGTGTGAGAGAGAGAATGCGTGAGAGAGAGAATGCGTGTGAGCGAGAGAGAGAATGTGTGTGTGCGAGAGACAGAATGCATGTGCGAGAGAGAGAAAGAAAGCATGTGTGCGAGAGAGAAAGAATGCGTGTGTGCGAGAGGAATGAGAAAGCATGTGTACGAGAGACAGAGAATGTGTGTGTGTGTGAGAGAGAATGCGTGTGTGCGAGAGAGAGAATGTGTGTGTGAGAGAGAATGCGTGTGTGTGAGAGAAAGTGTGTGTGAGAGAGAGAGAGAATGCATGTGTGCGAGAGAGAGAATGCATGTGTGCGAGAGAGAATGAGTGTGGGAGAGAGAGAGCGAATGCATGCGTGAGAGAGAGAATGAGTGTGCAAGAGAGAATGCGTGCGTGAGAGAGAGAATGCGTGCGTGAGAGAGAGAATGAGTGTGAGAGAGAGAATTAGTGTGCAAGGGAGCGAATGCGTGCGTGAGAGAGAGAATGAGTGTGTGAGAGAGAGGATTCGTGTGTGCGAGAGAGAATGCGTGTGTGAGAGAGAGAGAGAATGAGTGTGGGAGAGAGAGAGCGAATGCGTGCGTGAGAGAGAGAATGAGTGTGCAAGAGAGAATGCATGTGTGAGAGAGAGAATGCGTGTGAGAGAGCGAATGCGTGCGTGAGAGAGAGAATGAGTGTGAGAGAGAGAATGCATTCGTGAGAGAGAGAATTGGTGTGCAAGACAGCGAATGCGTGGGTGAGAGAGAGAGAATGAGTGTGTGAGAGAGAGAGGATTCGTTGTGTGTGTGAGAGAGAATGTGTGTGTGCCAGAGAGAGAGAATGCGTGTGTGTGTGAGAGAGAATGCATGAGAGAGAGAATGCCTGTGTGTGAGAGAGAATGCATGTGAGTGAGAGAGAGAATGCGTGTGTGAGAGAGAGAATGCGTGTGTGAGAGAGAGAGAATGCGTGCGAGAGAGAATGCGTGTGTGTGAGAGAGAGAATGCATGTGTGTGAGAGAGAGAATGAATGTGAGAGAGAATACGTGTGTGCGAGAGGGAGAATGCATGTGTGCGAGAGAGAATGCATGTGTGAGAGAGAGAGAATGAGTGTGTGCGAGAGAGAGAGAGAATGCGTGTGTGGGAGAGAGAGAATGCATGTGCGAGAGAGAGAAAGAAAGCATGTGTGCGAGAGAGAGAGAATGCGTGTGTGCAAGAGGAATGAGAAAGCGTGTGTACGAGAGAGTGAGAATGCATGTGTGCGAGAGAGAGAATGTGTGCGAGAGAGAGAGAATGTGTGTGTGCGAGAGAGAGAATGTGTCTGCGCGAGGGAGAGAATGTGTGTGTGAGAGAGAATGGGTGTGCGTGAGAGAGAGAATGCATTAGTGAGAGAGAGAATGTGTGTGAGAGAGAGAATGCGTGAGAGAGAGAATGCGTGTGTGTGAGAGAGAGAATGTGTGTGTGTGAGAGAGAGAATGCATGTGCGAGAGAGAGAAAGAAAGCATGTGTGCGAAAGAGAGAGAATGCGCGTGTGCGAGAGGAATGGAAAGCATGTGTACGAGAGAGAGAGAATGTGTGTGTGCGAGAGAGAGAATGCGTGTGTGCAAGAGAGAGAATGTGTGTGTGAGAGAGAGAATGCGTGTGTGTGAGAGAAAGTGTGTGTGAGAGAGAGAGAATGCGTGTGTGCGAGAGAGAGAATGAGTGTGCGCGAGAGAGAGAATGCGTGTGTGCATGAGAGAGAATGCGTGTGTGCGAGAGAGAGAATGAGTGTGTGAGAGAGAGAGAATGAGTGTGTGAGTGAGAATGTGTGTGCGTGCGAGAGAGAATGCATGTGTGAGAGAGAGAGAATGCGTGTGTGCGAGAGAGAGAGAGAATGCGTGTGTGGGAGAGAGAGAATGCATGTGCGAGAGAGAGAAAGAAAGCATGTGTGCGAGAGAGAGAGAATGCGTGTGTGCGAGAGGAATGAGAAAGCGTGTGTACGAGAGAGTGAGAATGCATGTGTGCGAGAGAGAGAATGCGTGTGTGCGAGAGAGAGAATGTGTGCGAGAGAGAGAGAATGCATGTGTGCGAGAGAGAGAATGTGTGTGCGCGAGGGAGAATGTGTGTGCGAGAGAGAGAATGTGTGTGTGCATGAGAGAGAATGCGTGTGCGCAAGAGAGAGAATGAGTGTGTGAGAGAGAATAGGTGTGCGTGAGAGAGAGAATGCGTTCGTGAGAGAGAGAATGTGTGTGTGAGAGAGAGAATGCGTGAGAGAGAGAATGCGTGTGAGCGAGAGAGAGAATGTGTGTGTGCGAGAGACAGAATGCATGTGCGAGAGAGAGAAAGAAAGCATGTGTGCGAGAGAGAAAGAATGCGTGTGTGCGAGAGGAATGAGAAAGCATGTGTATGAGAGAGAGAGAATGTGTGTGTGTGAGAGAGAGAATGCGTGTGTGCGAGAGAGAGAATGTGTGTGTGAGAGAGAATGCGTGTGTGTGAGAGAAAGTGTGTGTGAGAGAGAGAGAGAATGCGTGTGTGCGAGAGAGAGAATGCATGTGTGCGAGAGAGAGAATGTGTGTGTGCGAGAGACAGAATGCATGTGCGAGAGAGAGAAAGAAAGCATGTGTGCGAGAGAGAAAGAATGCGTGTGTGCGAGAGGAATGAGAAAGCATGTGTACGAGAGAGAGAGAATGTGTGTGTGTGAGAGAGAGAATGCGTGTGTGCGAGAGAGAGAATGTGTGTGTGAGAGAGAATGCGTGTGTGTGAGAGAAAGTGTGTGTGAGAGAGAGAGAGAATGCGTGTGAGCGAGAGAGAGAATGTGTGTGTGCGAGAGACAGAATGCATGTGCGAGAGAGAGAAAGAAAGCATGTGTGCGAGAGAGAAAGAATGCGTGTGTGCGAGAGGAATGAGAAAGCATGTGTACGAGAGAGAAAGAATGTGTGTGTGTGAGAGAGAGAATGCGTGTGTGCGAGAGAGAGAATGTGTGTGTGAGAGAGAATGCGTGTGTGCGAGAGAGAGAAAGTGTGTGTGAGAGAGAGAGAGAATGCGTGTGTGCGAGAGAGAGAATGCATGTGTGCGAGAGAGAATGAGTGTGGGAGAGAGAGAGCGAATGCGTGCGTGAGAGAGAGAATGAGTGTGCAAGAGAGAATGCGTGCGTGAGAGAGAGAATGCGTGCGTGAGAGAGAGAATGAGTGTGAGAGAGAGAATTAGTGTGCAAGGGAGCGAATGCGTGCGTGAGAGAGAGAATGAGTGTGTGAGAGAGAGGATTCGTGTGTGCGAGAGAGAATGCGTGTGTGAGAGAGAGAGAGAACGAGTGTGGGAGAGAGAGAGTGAATGCGTGCATGAGAGAGAGAATGAGTGTGCAAGAGAGAATGCATGTGTGAGAGAGAGAATGCGTGTGAGAGAGCGAATGCGTGCGTGAGAGAGAGAATGAGTGTGAGAGAGAGAATGCATTCGTGAGAGAGAGAATTGGTGTGCAAGACAGCGAATGCGTGGGTGAGAGAGAGAGAATGAGTGTGTGAGAGAGAGAGGATTCGTTGTGTGTGTGAGAGAGAATGTGTGTGTGCCAGAGAGAGAGAATGCGTGTGTGTGTGAGAGAGAATGCATGAGAGAGAGAATGCCTGTGTGTGAGAGAGAATGCATGTGTGTGAGAGAGAGAATGCATGAGAGAGAGAATGCGTGTGTGAGAGAGAGAATGCGTGTGTGAGAGAGAGAGAATGCGTGCGAGAGAGAATGCGTGTGTGTGAGAGAGAGAATGCATGTGTGTGAGAGAGAGAATGAATGTGAGAGAGAATGCGTGTGTGCGAGAGAGAGAATGCATGTGTGCGAGAGAGAATGCATGTGTGAGAGAGAGAGAATGAGTGTGGGAGAGAGAGAGCGAATGCGTGCGTGAGAGAGAGAATGAGTGTGCAAGAGAGAATGCGTGCGTGAGAGAGAGAATGCGTGCGTGAGAGAGAGAATGAGTGTGAAAGAGAGAATGCCTGTGCAAGAGAGCGAATGCGTGCGTGAGAGAGAGAATGAGTGTGTGAGAGAGAGGATTCGTGTGTGCGAGAGAGAATGCGCGTGTGAGGGAGAGAGAATGAATGTGGGAGAGAGAGAGCGAATGCGTGCGTGAGAGAGAGAATGAGTGTGCAAGAGAGAATGCGTGTGTGAGAGAGAATGCGTGTGAGAGAGCGAATGCGTGCGTGAGAGCGAGAATGAGTGTGAGAGAGAGAATGCATTCGTGAGAGAGATAATTAGTGTGCAAGAGAGCGAATGCATGCGTGAGAGAGAGAGAATGAGTGTGTGAGAGAGAGAGGATTCGTGTGTGTGAGAGAGAGAATGTGTGTGTGCCAGAGAGAGAGAATGCGTGTGTGTGTGAGAGAGAATGCATGTGTGTGAGAGAGACAATGCATGAGAGAGAGAATGCGTGTGTGTGAGAGAGAATGCGTGTTTGTGAGAGAGAGAATGCGTGCGAGAGAGAATGCGTGTGTGAGAGAGAGAGAATGCGTGAGAGAGAGAATGCATGTGTGAGAGAGAATGCGTGTGTGAGAGAGAGAATGAGTGTGGGAGAGAGAGAGCAAATGTGTGCGAGAGAGAGAGAATGAGTGTGAGAGAGAATGCGTGCATGAGAGAGAGAATGAGTGTGGGAGAGAGAGAATGCGTGCAAGAGAGAGAATGTGTGCGTGAGAGAGTGAATTAGTGTGCAAGAGAGCGAATGCGTGCGTGAGAGAGAATGAGTGTGCGAGAGAGAGAATGCGTGCGTGACAGAGAGAATGAGTGTGTGAGAGAGAGGATTCGTGTGTGCGAGAGAGAATGCGTGTGTGTGAGAGAGAGAATGAGTGTGGGAGAGAGAGAGCAAATGCGTGCGTGAGAGAGAGAATGAGTGTGAGAGAGAATGCATTCGTGAGAGAGAGAATTAGTGTGCAAGAGAGCGAATGCATGCGTGAGAGAGAGAGAATGAGTGTGTGAGAGAGAGAGGGTTCGTGTGTGTGAGAGAGAGAATGTGTGTGTGTGAGAGAGAGAATGCATGAGAGAGAGAATGCGTGTGTGTGAGAGAGAGAATGCATGTGTGTGAGAGAGAGAATGCATGAGAGAGAGAATGCGTGTGTGTGAGAGAGAGAATGCGTGCGAGAGAGAATGTGTGTGTGAGAGAGAGAGAATGCGTGAGACAGAGAATGCATGTGTGGGAGAGAGAGAATGTGTGTGTGAGAGAGAGAATGAGTGCGCGCGAGAGAGAATGCGTGCGTGAGAGAGAGAATGAGTGTGGGAGCGTGAGAGCAAATGTGTGCGAGAGAGAGAGAATGAGTGTGAGAGAATGCGTGCATGAGAGAGAGAATGAGTGTGCGAGAGAGAGAATGCGTGCGAGAGAGAAAATGTGTGCGTGAGAGAGTGAATTAGTGTGCAAGAGAGCGAATGCGTGCGTGAGAGAGCATGAGTGTGCGAGAGAGAGAATGCGTGCATGAGAAAGAGATTGAGTGTGTGAGAGAGAGAATGTATGGGTGAGAGAGAGGATGTGTCTGTGAGAGAGAGAGGATTCGTGTGTGAGAGAGAAAGAATGCGTGTGTGCGAGAGGGCGTGCATGAGATAATGTGTGCGCAAGAGAGAGAAAATGTGCTAATGTGAGTGAGAAAGAGAATGAGCGTGTGTGAGATATGATGTGCTCATGCATGAGAGTGTGTGTGAGTGCTAGAAAGAAAGTGTGAAAGTGAGAGAGGAAGTGTGTGTGTATGTGAAAGAGTGAGTGCATGCGAGTGTGTGTGCGCATGTGAAAGAGAGTGTGTGTACAAGTGAAAGAGAGTGAGTGCGCACATGAGAGAGGGCCTGTGTGAGAGACTTTGCAAGTGTGTGAGAGAGAGACAGTTTTGGAGAGAGAGAGAGTGAGTGTGTGAAAGTGAGCATATATGAGATGGTGAATGTGAGTGTGTGAGGGTGCGTGTGTCAGAAAGTGTGTATGAGAGTGTGTGTATAAGTGTGTGTGAAACTGAGAGAGTATGTGGAAGCGAGTGTGAGAGAGAGTGAAGAGAGAGAAAGAATGAGTGAGTGAAAGTGTGTGTATGTCAGAGAGACAGAGATAGAGTGTGCGCGTGTGCATGTTTGTGTGTGAGTGTGAGAGAGAGATTGTGATAGTGCATGTGAAAAATGTTTGAGTGTGTGAAAGGGCATGTGTGTGAGGGACTGAATGTGGTATGTGAGGGTGTGTGTGTACACGTGTGAGAGTGTGAGTAAATGAGAGTGAGGGACAGTTAATGGTTTGTGGATCATTACTGGGACAGGGACATAAACACATGGTTTATACACAGTTACATTATAGAGGGACAGCACTGACACGGAAACTGGGCACGCCGATGGAAACACACACTCCCACCCACCCACCTACCACCCACACACACAGAGGCTTGGTCTCACTATCTCTCACACACACAGAGATATGGTCTCACTCTCTCACACACACAGAGGTATGGTCTGTCTTTCTCTCTCTCTCACACACACACACACACACCACCCACCCACACAGAGGCTTGGTCTCACTCTCTCTCACACACACAGAGGCTTGGTCTCACTCTCTCACTCACACACACAGAGGTATGGTCTATCTCTCTCCCTCTCTCATACACACACACACACACACGAGGCATGGTCTTACTATCTTTCTCACACAGAGACATATCTGTGACGATACTTGAGCTCAGACCCTCACTGACTCTCCCCCCCAGACTAAATCTGTGCACAGTGCCCATGTCCTGTGTTGGGGTGTGTCTGTGTGTCAGTGCCTCTATGTATGTGTGTATGTCGGTCTGTCTCTGTATGTGTGTGTGTATGTATGTCTGTGTGTGTGTGTCTCAGTGTGTGTCTGTGTGTCAGTGTGTGTCTGTGTGTGTGTCTGGGTGTGTGTGTCTCTGTGCGTATGGGGGGTGGTGAAGGCAGGGGATCTGTGAGGGTGAAATGTGGGTGTTGAGGGGCAGGCACATGATCTATGATTTAAATTCATAAACTCTGCCAATATTTTTGAGAAAGGGAAAGGAAATAAAAGACTCAAAATCAAGTTAGAAATGGCTGGATGTAGAGCAGTGCAGGGAGAGACAGACAAAGAGAGAGAGGCACACACATACAGGGACAGAAAGAGAGAGACAGAGACACAGAGAAGAGAGAGACACAGGGACAGAGAGAGAAGACAGAGAAAGATAGAGAGAGAGAGAGGGAGACAGAGAGTGGGACACACAGGGACAGAGAGAAAGAGAGAGAGAGACACACACAGGAACAGAGAGAGAAGGACAGAGACAGAGAGAGACACACACAGAGACAGACAGACAGGGACAGAGACAGAGATTAATTCTAGGAATCACACATACAGCAGGAAAACCCCAGGAAAACCTCAGCAAATATCCCCCTCTCCATTCCCAGCCCTGTGTGTGTGTCTCAGGAAGCCACCTACTGCCAGGCTCTGAGACACTAGTGTGGGAGTAATCTTTAATATTTTCAAACTGCACTGTCACAGCTTCAATAAAAAGGGAGTTGTTGCAATTCGGAAAGATGACACTTTGTTGCCCCCGAATTAACATCTCCGTGGGCAGCCAGATCCCACAAGGCTCCTGTCCTGGGAATTAACATGTCAATCAGACAGAGCCCTCCCCAGGGAGCAGACTGACAGACGATGCGACGTGTCAGAGAGGGCAGGGGTGGGCTTCACTAACCCCTCACCCAGAATAAATGTGTGCAAGGAATTGGTCAGATTCATTCTTCAACCCTGTTCTCTCTCTGGGTGGGGAGTGAGCCGCTCTCCCTGTCTGGCTGTGACTGTGTGACAGTGTGTGTGTGTGTTTAATAATGTTTCGAGCCTCTGGTTAATTGCTTTCTTATGATTTGTTTGTATTTTGATGTTGGTGTGAGGTTATGAAATGCATTGGGGATGGGAGAAGGGAGTTGGTGGGATTGTGTTTAACCTGGGATCTTGCTGTGTAATTTTGCAGCACACTGCTCTCGCTCCCCCCCCACTCCCCCCCCACCAACTCATCTCTTCTTTCTTTTATCCCGAGGAACTTTTGTTGGGAAAGCAGGAAAGCGAAGATCCAAAATGCCTGGGGGGCCAGGAAAGCCTTGGACAAGAACAACCGCCAGAGGACAGGGAGCACAGGCCTGAGGCCTGTTGGCCAGGCTGCAGCCCGTGGGGCCCAGGTGAGTGGGGGACTGTTTCTCCCCCCCCACCCGAGGTTTCATCTCTTCTGGGGGTGGGGGGTGAGAGCCTGGTTTGTCGGGGCCTCTGGTTAACTGGGGCCTGTCAGATCACGGGTTCGAAGCCTGGGGTTAAAGTCACCGGGGCATCGGTGACACAAACAGTTGAAACCCCCAGGATCTGGGAGAGGGGACTCCCTCGGGAGGGAACTCTAACCCAAAATATCTGACCCTCTGGAAAGGATTGTCACCCTCTCAGAGGAGAGTGGGTCATAGAGAGGGCAGGATGACCGAATTGGACACCGAGAGACAGAGAGTGAGAGAAAGAAATGGAGAATGGTGAGAGCAAGAGAGGGTGGGGGTAGTGTGAGATTGGGGAATAGCTGCAATATTGGATTCTGGGGTGACAGGAAATAATTAAACTGGAAATAAAAACCATCAGATTATCGAGCTTCTGTAGCACTCTCACTTGTGGGATCTTGCTGTGCGTCAATTGCCCTAATGCCACCGTTGCAGGCAATGAGTGGTTTTAATCAGCTAACCCATCATTTCAAAAACTTTTCAACATGAAAACTCAACTCACCACCCGATGTGTTTGTGTTTGGATGTTGCTGAGAAATTGTCTGTCTCACTGAGAGGGGAAAAGCTGGGATCTTGCTGTGCTATCTCCCTGTGAAAGATTTTCCTGCTCTGCCTCTTTCCTCCCAAAGGGATCTTCCTGGCCAGCTGAGGATTTGAAAAGTGTATGTTTGGGAGCAGGAAACCTTCAGACAAGACCTTCCTCCAGAGGGAGGAACGCAGTCCTGAGGCCTGTATGACAGGCTGCAGCCTGTGGGGCCCAGGTGAGTTTTGTCTGTGTATGACCCCGAGGTTTAAACTCCTCTCTCTGGGGAGGGGGGATGGCTATTACCGGGACCTCTGGTTAACCGGGTCCTGTCGGATTGGGGCCTTGTTGTATTTGAACAGGTTTGAAGCCTGGGGCTAAGGTAACTGGGGCCTTGGGATTTGACACAAATAGGTCAACCCTGTGTGTGTGGGGTTAGATTGCTGCTTGTGGGATCTTGCTGTGCGTACGTGTTTATTAATGTTTCAAGCCTCTGGTTAACTGCTCTGCGGTGATGTCTGTGTATTTCAGTGTCACTGGGATGGTCAGCAATTCATTCATTCATTCTGCAATAATGACACTGACCCAGGGTCACGTGGGAGATTGGGGAAGGCAGAGAGAGTTGTGGGATCGTGCTGTGCTTTTGGTGCCACTGTTGTATTTTATTTCAAATTGATTGTTTTTTATTTCTCAGTGTGTTTCCCCACCCCCTCGCTCCCCCAACCCTGGGAGTGAGCAGGAGATTGGATCCAGGAGCTGAAGCTGGGGACGACAGAGAGACAGAGAGAATTAAATCACTTCTGCCGCGAGGAATCATCACACAGAATAATCAGAAATTGTCCTGTCTCCTTGTCGTTCATTTACACACACACACGGGGACAAGAATGGTGGGGTTCAGGCTGTCTCTGGGAATTTTACCACAAGGCGGTGTGTTCTGGTCTGGCCTGGGGGAGACAAAAGGTGGGAGAAAGATGTGGAGGGGGAGCTGCTGCACAGACTGATCCCACAGGTGTCACTGCCTCCCTGTCTCACTCCAGCTTCAGGGACTGAGGGAGGGGTGGACGGAGAATGGGGGTGTGAAGTGGGTCAGACAGACAGAGAGAGAAGTGAAAGAGAGCACTGACTGTCCCAGTGAAAGGGTCATTGGTTTAAAATGGATTTGAGGCCTGGGGTTAAAGGACCCGGGGCCTTGGGATTGTGACACAAACTGGTTTCACCCCCAGGGACTGGGACGAAGGACTCCCGGAGGAGGGAATGAATACCTTAACCCTCCAAAGCCCCATTCTAATGTAAGAGTCATGCGAATGGGCCAGGGGGCTAAAATGTGAGAAATGAGAGACAGAAAGATCTTTGAGATGGAGACAGTGAGGCGGGGGGTGGGGGGGTGGGGGGGGGAACACAGAGGAAGAGATTTCTGTGATAGAGGGAGAGAGGGGGGGGAACAGAGAAATCCCAGAGATGGTGAGAGTAAGAGGGGAACAGAGAGAGGGGGGGGGGGGGGAACAGAGAGAGGGAGGGAAGAGAGAGAGAGAGATCTCAGATGGAGACAGCACAAGACGGGGATCAAAGTGCGCAGGGTACAGAGAAGGAAGGGGGAAATGTTTGGAATTTGTACAACAGGAGGATTGCACCCTCTTATCCAGGTATCAGCAGCAAACCCTTAACCAGCATCAGGGACACACACCATGTGTCTGTGGTTACCCGGCTGCTCGTGGGATCTTGCTGTGTGTGTTTCAAGCGAGCATCTGGTTAAAAGCTCAGTGGTGATCTTTATAATTTGATTGTGAAGATGCCGGTGTTGGACTGGGACAACACCAGGTTATAGTGTAACAGGATTCTCCAAAAGCTAGTGTTGTGTGATGTTTAATGTTATATATCGATATATATAGACACAGAGGGACGGGAGGAGGGGCGTGTGTGTTTTGGGGGCGTTTAATGGAGGGTCCTGTTGGATTGGGGGGAAAAGCTGGGATCTTACTGTGCTATCTCCCTGTGAAAGATTTTCCTGCTCAGCCTTCCCACAAATGCCTCCCAAAGGGATCTTCCTGGCCAGCTGAGGATTTGAAAAGTGTGTGTTTGGGAGCAGGAAACCTTCAGACAAGAGCTTCCTCTAGAGGGAGGAACGCAGTCCTGAGGCCTGTATGACAGGCTGCAGCCTGTGGGGCCCAGGTGAGTTTTGTCTGTGTATGACCCCGAGGTTTAATCTCCTCTCCCTGGGGAGGGGGGGATGGCTATTACCGGGACCTCTGGTTAACCGGGTCCTGTCGGATTGGGGCCTTGTTGTTTTTGAACAGGTTTGAAGCCTGGGGCTAAGGTAACTGGGGCCTTGGGATTTGACACAAATAAGTCAACACTGTGTGTGTGGGGTTAGATTGCTGCTTGTGGGATCTCGCTGTGAAAATGTGTCTATTAATGTTTCAAACCTCTGGTCAACTGCTCTGCGGTGATGGCTGTGTATTTCAATGTCACTGGGATGGTCAGCAATTCATTCATTCATTCTGCAATAATGACACTGACCCAGGGTCACGTGGGAGATTAGGGAAGGCAGAGAGAGCTGTAGGATCTTGCTGTGCTTTTGGTGCCATTGTTGTATTTTATGTCAAATTGATTGTTTTTTCTTTCTCAGTGTGTTTCCCCACCACCCCCCGTAACCCTGGGGCTGAGCAGGAGATTGGATTGGGGGAGAGACAAGGCGGGGGTGGGGAAAGGCGTGGGTGGGGAAGGAGGCTTGGGGGGGAGAGAGCAATGTGTTGTGGGGGAAAGAATGAGTGGGGCTTCCTCCAGAGGGGGAACGCAGTCCTGAGGCCTGTATGACAGGCTGCAGCCTGTGAGTCCCAGGTGAGTTTTGTCTGTGTATGACCCCGAGGTTTAATCTCCTCTCCTGGGGAGGGGTGCTGGCTATTACCGGGACCGCTGGTTGACTGGGTCCTCTCGGATTTGGGCCTTGTCGTTTTTGAACAGGTTTGAAGCCTGGGGCTAAGATAACTGGGACGTTGGGATTTGACACAAATTAGTCAACCCTTGACCAGCATCACCCACGCTGTGTGCGGGGTTAGATTGATGCTTGTGGGATCTTGCTGTGCGTACGTGTTTATTAATGTTTCATCAACTGCTCTGCGGTGATGTCTGTATATTTTAGTGTCACTGGGATGGTCAGCCAATCATTCATTCAATCAGCAATAATGACACTGACCCAGGGTCACATGGGAGATTGGGGAAGGCAGAGAGAGCTGTGGGATCGTGCTGTGCTTTGGTGCCATTGTTGTATTTTATTTCAAATTGATTGGTTCTTATTTCTCAGTGGGTTTCGGTGGGGAGAAACAAGGCATGGGGGGGTAAACAAGGCGGGGGGGGGGGGGAAACAAGGCGGCGGGGGGGGGAGAGAGAGAGAGAGAGAGAGAGAGACAGAGAGAGAGAGAGAGAGAACAGACAGAGAGAGAACAGACAGAGAGAAAGAAAACAGACAGAGAGAAAGAGGGCAGACAGAGAGAGAGAGAAACGCCCCATGGGGAGTTTACAATAGTCTGCCCTCTAGTGGGGACAGAGCACATTGCCGTGGGTCTGCCTGACTGCCCCATGGGGAGTTTACAATAGACTGCCCTCTACTGGGGACAGAGCACATTGCGTGGGTCTGCCTGACTGCCCCAGGGGAATTTACAATAGTCTGTCCTCTAGTGGGGACAGAGCACATTGCTGTGGGTCTGCCTGACTGCCCCATGGGGAGTTTACAATAGTCTGCCCTCTAGTGGGGACAGAGCACATTGCTGTGGGTCTGCCTGACGGCCCCATGGGGAGTTTACAATAGACTGCCCTCTAGTGGGGACAGAGCACATTGCCGTGGGTCTGCCTGACTGCCCCATGTGGATTTTACATTAGTCTGCCCTCTAGTGGGGACAGAGCACATTGCTGTGGGTCTGCCTCACTGCCCAATGGGGAGTTTACAATAGTCTGCCCTCTAGTGGGGACAGAGTACATTGCCGTGAGTCTGCCTGACTGCCCCATGGGGAGTTTACAATAGTCTGCCCTCAAGTGGGGACAGAGCACATTGCTGTGAGTCTGCCTGACGGCCCCATGGGGAGTTTACAATAGTCTGTCCTCTAGTGGGGACAGAGCACATTGCTGTGGGTCTGCCTGACTGCCCCATGGGGAGTTTACAATAGTCTGCCCTCTAGTGGGGACAGAGTACATTGCCGTGAGTCTGCCTGACTGCCCCATGGGGAGTTTACAATAGTCTGCCCTCAAGTGGGGATAGAGCACATTGCCGTGAGTCTGCCTGACTGCCCCATGGGGAGTTTACAATAGACTGCCCTCTAGTGGGGACAGAGCACATTGCCGTGGGTCTGCCTGACTGCCCCATGGGGAGTTTACAATAGTCTGTCCTCTAGTGGGGACAGAGCACATTGCTGTGGGTCTGCCTGACTGCCCCATGGGGATTTTACAATAATCTGCCCTCTAGTGGGGACAGAGTACATTGCCGTGAGTCTGCCTGACTGCCACATGGGGAGTTTACAATAGACTGCCATCTAGTGGGGACAGAGCACATTGCTGTGGGTCTGCCTGACCGCCCCATGGGGAGTTTACAATAGACTGCCCTCTAGTGGGGACAGAGCACATTGCCGTGAGTCTGCCTGACTGACCCATGGGGCGTTTACAATAGTCTGCCCTCTAGTGGGGACAGAGCACATTGCTGTGGGTCTGCCTGACCGCCCCATGGGGAGTTTACAATAGTCTGCCCTCTAGTGAGGACACAGCACATTGCTGTGGGTCTGCCTGACTGCCCCATGGGGAGTTTACAATAGTCTGCCCTCTAGTGGGGACAGAGCACATTGCCGTGAGTCTGTCTGACTGCCCCATGGGGAGTTTACAATAGTCTGCCCTATAGTGGGGACAGAGTACATTGCCGTGAGTCTGCCTGACTGCCCCATGGGGAGTTTACAATAGTCTGCCCTCTAGTGGGGTCAGAGCACATTGCCGTGAGTCTGCCTGACAGCCGCCGCTCTCTGTGCACACTCTCTCTTTCTCCTCTCTCTGTTCCCCTCACTCTGGCACCCTCTCTCTGACCCCCTCTCTCTGCCCACTCTCGCTGTCCTCCCTCTCTATGTCCCACCTCTCTCTCTCCCCCCATCAGCCCATCCTCTGTCTGCCTCTTTCTGCCCCCACTCTTTCTCTCCCCCCACCCTCTGTCCTCCCTCTCTTTCCCCTGCTCTCTGTTCCCCCGCTCTCTGTCCAACCGCCTGCTGCCCCCTCTCTCTCTCACCCCCCCTTTCTCTGTGCCCCCTCTTCCTCTGACCCTCACTGCCTCCCACACACCGTCCCCAGCCTGACCCTCACTGCCTCCCACACACCGTCCCCAGCCTGACCCTCACTCAGTCCCACACACCGTCCCCAGCCTGACCCTCACTCTGTCTCACACACCGTCCCCAACCTGACCCTCACTGCTGTCCACACACCGTCCCCAGCCTGACCCTCACTGCCTCCCACACACCGTCCCCAGCCTGACCCTCACTGCCTCCCACACTTCGTCCCCAGCCTGACCCTCACTGCGTCCCACACACCGTCCCCAGCATGACCCTCACTGCGTCCCACACACCGTCCCCAGCCTGACCCTCACTGCCTCCCACACACCGTCCCCAGCCTGACCCTCACTGCCTCCCACACACCGTCCCCAGCCTGACCGTCACTGCGTCCCACACACTGCCCCAGCCTGACCCTCACTCCATCCCACACACCGTCCCCAGCCTGACCCTCACTCGGTCCCACACACCGCCCCCAGCCTGACCCTCACTCAGTCCCACACACCGTCCCCAGCCTGACCCTCACTCTGTCCCACACACCGTCCCCAGCCTGACCCTCACTGCTTCCCACACACCGTCCCCAACCTGACCTTCACTGCGTCCCACACTCCGTCCCCAGCCTGACCCTCACTGCGTCCCACACACTGCCCCCAGCCTGACCCTCACTCCGTTCCACACATCGCCCCCAACCTGACCCTCACTCCATCGCACACACCACCCCCAGCCTGACCCTCACTCCGTCCCACACATCGCCCCCAACCTGACCCTCACTCCATCGCACACACCGCCCCCAGCCTGACCCTCATTGCGCCCCACACACCGACCCCAGCCTGACCCTGACTGCGTCCCACACATCGCCCCCAGCCTGATCCTCACTCCGTTCCACACATCGCCCCCAAACTGACCCTCACTCCGTCCCACACATCGCCCCCAACCTGACCCTCACTCCGTCGCACACACCGTCCCCAGCCTGACCCTCATTGCGTCCCACACACTGACCCCAGCCTGACCCTCACTGCGTCCCACACACCGCCCCCAGCCTGACCCTCACTCTGTCCCACACACCGTCCCCAAACTGACCCTCACTCCGTCGCACACACCGCCCCCAGCCTGACCCTCATTGCGTCCCACACACCGACCCCAGCCTGACCCTGACTGCATCCCACACATCGCCCACAGTCTGATCCTCACTCCATCCCACACATCGCCCCCAACCTGACCCTCACTCCGTCCCACACACCTTCCCCAGCCTGACCCTCACTCCGTTCCACACACCGTCCCCAGCCTAACCCTCACTGCCTCCAAAACACCGTCCACAGCCTGACCCTCACTCTGTCCCACACACCGTCCCCAGCCTGACCATCACTGCGTCCCACACACCGTCCCCAGCCTGACCCCCACTGCCTGCCACACACCGTCCCCAGCCTGACCCTCACTGCCTCCCACGCACCCTCCCCAGCCTGACCCTTACTGCTTCCCACAGACCGTCCCCAGCCTGACCCTCACTGCCTCCCACACACCGTCCCCAGCTTGACCCTCTCTCCGTCCCACCCACCGTCCCCAGCCTGACCCTCACTGCGTCCCACACACCATCCCCAGCCTGACCCTCACTGTGTCCCACACACAGTCCCCAGCCTGACACTCACTGCCTCCCACACACCGTCCACAGCCTGACCCTCACTGCCATCCTCACACCCGGCCTGACCCTCACTCAGTCCCACACACCGTCCCCAGCCTGACCCTCACTCAGACCCACACACCGTCCCCAGCCTGACCCTCACTCCGTCCCACCCACCGTCCCCAGCCTGACCCTCACTGCGTATGACACACCGTCCCCAGCCTAAACCTCACTGTGTCCCGCACACCGTCCCCAGCCTGACCCTCACTGCGTCCGACACACCGTCCCCAGCCAGAACCTCACTGTGTCCCACACACCGTCCCCAGCCTGACCCTCACTGCCTCCCACACACCATCCCCAGCCTGACCGTCAATGTTTCCCGCACACCGTCCCCAGCCTGACCCTCACTGCGTCCACACACCGCCCCAGCCTGACCCTCACTCCATCCCACACACCGTCCCCAGCCTGACCCTCACTCGGTCCCACACACCGCCTCCAGCCTGACCCTCACTCAGTCCCACACACCGTCCCCAGCCTGACCCTCACTCTGTCCCACACACCGTCCCCGGCCTGACCCTCACTGCTTCCCACACACCGTCCCCAGCCTGACCCTCACTGCGTCCCACACACCGTCCCCAGCCTGACCCTCACTGCGTTCCACACACCGCCCCCAGCCTGACCCTCACTACGTCCCACACACCGCCCCCAGCCTGACCCTCACTCCGTCCCACACATCGCCCCCAGCCTGACCCTCATTGCGTCCCACACACCGACCCCAGCCTGACCCTGACTGCATCCCACACATCGCCCACAGTCTGATCCTCACTCAATCCCACACATCGCCCCCAACCTGACCCTCACTCCGTCCCACACACCGTCCCCAGCCTGACCCTCACTCCGTTCCACACACCGTCCCCAGCCTAACCCTCACTGCCTCCTAAACACCGTCCACAGCCTGACCCTCACTCCGTCCCACACACCGTCCCCAGCCTGACCCCCACTGCCTGCCACACACCGTCCCCAGCCTGACCCTCACTGCGTCCCACACACCGTCCCCAGCCTGACCCTCACTGCGTCCCACACACCGTCCCCAGCCTGACCCTCACTGCCTCCCACGCACCCTCCCCAGCCTGACCCTTACTGCTTCCCACAGACCGTCCCCAGCCTGACCCTCACTGCCTCCCACACACCGTCCCCAGCTTGACCCTCTCTCCATCCCACCCACCGTCCCCAGCCTGACCCTCACTGCGTCCCACACACCATCCCCAGCCTGACCCTCACTGTGTCCCACACACCGTCCCCAGCCTGACCCTCACTGCGTCCCACACACCGTCCCCAGCCTGACCCTCACTGCCTCCCACGCACCCTCCCCAGCCTGACCCTTACTGCTTCCCACAGACCGTCCCCAGCCTGACCCTCACTGCCTCCCACACACCGTCCCCAGCTTGACCCTCTCTCCATCCCACCCACCGTCCCCAGCCTGACCCTCACTGCGTCCCACACACCATCCCCAGCCTGACCCTCACTGTGTACCACACACAGTCCCCAGCCTGACACTCACTGCCTCCCACACACCGTCCACAGCCTGACCCTCACTGCCATCCTCACACCCGGCCTGACCCTCACTCAGTCCCACACACCGTCCCCAGCCTGACCCTCACTCAGTCCCACACACCGTCCCCAGCCTGACCCTCACTCCGTCCCACCCACCGTCCCCAGCCTGACCCTCACTGCGTATGACACACCGTCCCCAGCCTGAACCTCACTGTGCCCCGCACACCGTCCCCAGCCTGACCCTCACTGCGTCCGACACACCGTCCCCAGCCAGAACCTCACTGTGTCCCACACACCGTCCCCAGCCTGACCCTCACTGCCTCCTACACACCGTCCCCAGCCTGACCATCACTGCGTCCCACACACCGTCCCCAGCCTGACCCCCACTGCCTGCCACACACCGTCCCCAGCCTGCCCCTCACTGCGTCCCACACACCGTCCCCAGCCTGACCCTCACTGCGTCCCACACACCGTCCCCAGCCTGACCCTCACTGCCTCCCACGCACCCTCCCCAGCCTGACACTTACTGCTTCCCACAGACCGTCCCCAGCCTGACCCTCACTGCCTCCCACACACCGTCCCCAGCTTTACCCTCTCTCCATCCCACCCACCGTCCCCAGCCTGACCCTCACTGCGTCCCACACACCATCCCCAGCCTGACCCTCACTGTGTCCCACACACAGTCCCCAGCCTGACACTCACTGCCTCCCACACACCGTCCACAGCCTGACCCTCACTGCCATCCTCACACCCGGCCTGACCCTCACTCAGTCCCACACACCGTCCCCAGCCTGACCCTCACTCAGTCCCACACACCGACCCCAGCCTGACCCTCACTCCGTCCCACCCACCGTCCCCAGCCTGACCCTCACTGCGCATGACACACCGTCCCCAGCCTGAACCTCACTGTGTCCCGCACACCGTCCCCAGCCTGACCCTCACTGCGTCCGACACACCGTCCCCAGCCAGAACCTCACTGTGTCCCACACACCGTCCCCAGCCTGACCCTCACTGCCTCCCACACACCATCCCCAGCCTGACCGTCAATGTTTCCCGCACACCGTCCCCAGCCTGACCCTCACTGCCTCCCACACACCGTCCCCAGCCTGACCCTCACTCTGTCCCACACACCGTCCCCAGCCTGACCCTCACTGCTTCCCACACACCGTCCCCAGCCTGACCCTCACTGCGTCCCACACACCGTCCCCAGCCTGACCCTCACTGCGTCCCACACACCGCCCCCAGCCTGACCCTCACTACGTCCCACACACCGGCCCAGCCTGACCCTCACTCCGTCCCACACATCGCCCCAGCCTGACCCTCATTGCGTCCCACACACCGACCCCAGCCTGACCCTGACTGCTTCCCACACATCGCCCCCAGCCTGATCCTCAGTCCGTTCCACACATCGCCCCCAACCTGACCCTCACTCCGTCCCACACATCGCCCCCAACCTGACCCTCACTCCGTCGCACACACCGCCCCCAGCCTGACCCTCATTGCGTCCCACACTCTGACCCCAGCCTGACCCTCACTGCGTCCCACACACCGCCCCCAGCCTGACCCTCACTCCGTCCCACACATCACCCCCAACCTGACCCTCACTCCGTCGCACACACCGCCCCCAGCCTGACCCTCATTGCGTCCCACACACCGACCCCAGCCTGACCCTGACTGCGTCCCACACATCGCCCCCAGCCTGATCCTCACTCCGTCCCACACATCACCCCCAACCTGACCCTCACTCCGTCGCACACACCGCCCCCAGCCTGACCCTCATTGCGTCCCACACACCGACCCCAGCCTGACCCCCACTGCGTCCCACACACCGCCCCCAGCCTGACCCTCACTCCCTCCCACACATCACCCCCAACCTGACCCTCACTCCATCGCACACACCGCCCCCAGCCAGACCCTCATTGCGTCCCACACACCGACCCCAGCCTGACCCTGACTGCGTCCCACACATCGCCCCCAGCCTGATCCTCACTCCGTCCCACACATCGCCCCCAACCTGACCCTCACTCCGTCCCACACACCGTCCCCAACCTGATCCTCACTACGTTCCACACACCGTCCCCAGCCTAACCCTCACTGCCTCCCACACACCGTTCACAGCCTGACCCTCACTCCGTCCCACACACCGTCCCCAGCCTGACCCTCACTGCGTCCCACACACCGTCCCCAGCCTGACCCCCACTGCGTCCCACACACCGTCCCCAGCCTGACCATCACTCAGTCCCACACACTGTCCCCAGCCTGACCCTCACTGCGTCCCACACACCGTCCCCAGCCTGACCCCCACTGCCTGCCACACACCGTCCCCAGCCTGACCCTCACTGCGTCCCACACACCGTCCCCAGCCTGACCCTCACTGCGTCCCACAGACCATCCCCAGCCTGACCCTCACTGCCTCCCACACACCGTCCCCAGCTTGACCCTCTCTCCGTACCACCCACAGGTCCCCAGCCTGACCCTCACTGCATCCCACACACCATCCCCAGCCTGACCCTCACTGTGTCCCACACACAGTCCCCAGCCTGACACTCACTGCCTCCCATACACCGTCCACAGCCTGACCCTCACTGCCATCCTCACACCGTCCCCGGCCTGACCCTCACTCAGTCCCACACACCGTCCCCAGCCTGACCCTCACTGCGTCCCACACACCGTCCCCAAGCCTGACCCTCACTCAGTCCCACACACCGTCCCCAGCCTGACCCTCACTGCGTCCCACACACCGTCCCCAGCCTGACCCTCACTGCGTATGACACACCGTCCCCAGCCTGAACCTAACTGTGTCCCACACACCGTCCCCAGCCTGACCCTCACTGCGTCCGACACACCGTCCCCAGCCAGAACCTCACTGTGTCCCACACACCATCCCCAGCCTGACCCTCACTGCCTCCCACACACCGTCCCCAGCCTGACCCTCACTGTGTCCCACACACCGTCCCCAGCCTAACACTCACTGCCATCCTCACACCATCCCCAGCCTGACCCTCACTCCGTCCCACACACCGCCGCCAGCCTGACCCTCACTGCCTCCCACAGACCGTCCCCAGCCTGACCCTCACTGCGTCCCACACACCGTCTCCAGCCTGACCCTCACTGCGTCCCACACACCGCCCCCAGCCTGACCCTCACTCTGTCCCACACACCGTCCCCAGCCTGACCCTCACTGCGTCCCACACACCGTCCCCCACCTGACCCTCACTGCATCCCACACACCGCCCCCAGCCTGACCCTCACTGCGTCCCACACACCGTCCCCAGCCTGACCCTCACTGCCTCCCACACACCGCCCCCAGCCTGACCCTCACTGCGTCCCACACACCGTCCCCAGCCTGACCCTCACTGCGTCCCACACACCGTCCCCAGCCAGACCCTCACTCCGTCCCACACGCCGTCCCCAGCCTGACCCTCATGCCTCCCACACACCGCCCCCAGCATGACCCTCATTCCGTCGCACACACCGTCCCCAGCCTGACCCTCATTCCGTCCCACACACCACCCTCAGCCTGACCCTCACTGCCTCCCACACAGCGTCCGCAGCCTGACCCTCAATCTGTCCCGCTTTCTCTGTCCCCCACTCTCTGTCCCCCTCTCTCTGACCCCCTTCTCTGTCTCCCTCTCTCTGCCCCCTCCCAGTCACCATCTCTCTGTTCACCCCCTCTGTCCCCCCCTCTCTGTGTGCCCCTCTCTGTTCCGCCCTCTCTCTGTGCTCCCCACTCTGTTCCCCCCTCTCTCTGTCCCCGCGCTTTCTGTCCCCTACTCTCTGTTCCCCCTCTCTCTGTCCCCATCTCTCTCTGCTCCTCTTTCCCTATTTCTTCCACTCTCTGTCCCCCCTCTCTTTCTCTGCCCCCCTCTCTCTGGCCTCCTCTCTCTCTGGCCCCCTCTCTGCCCCCTCTTTCTGTCCTCCTATCTGCCCCCTCTCTCTGTCCTCCTATCTGCCCCCCTCTCTCTGTCGCATCTTTCTGCCCCCTCTCTCTCTGTCCCCCGCTCTCTGTCGCCCTCTGTCTGACCCCCTCTGTCTCTGAACCCCTCTCTCTCCCCCACTCTCTGTCCCCCTCCATCTGTCGCCCTTTCTCTGACCCCCACTCTCTCACACCCGCCTCTCCCTGTACCACCTCACTGCCCTTCCTCTCTGTCGCCCCTCTTTCTGTCGCCGTCTCTCTGTCCCCCTCTCTCTGCCCTCTCGCTCTCTCTGCCCCCCCTCTCTGTGTCCCCTCTCTCTCTCTGCCCCCCCTCTCTCTGTCGCCCTCTCTCTGTCCCCATCTCTCTGTCCTCTCTCACTCCCCCGCTCTCTGACCCCCTCTCTCTCTGTCGCCCTCTCTCTGCCCCCCTCTCTCTGCCTCTCTCTCTGTCCCCGCTCTCTCTCTATCCACCCACTCTCTCCATCCACCCACTCTCTGCCCCCCTCTCTGTCTGCCTCTTTTGTTCCCCCTCTCTCTCTGTCGCCCTCTCTCTGCCCCCTCTCTCTGTCCCCCTCTCTCTCTCTATCTCCCACTCTCTCCATCCGCCCACTCTCTGCCCCCTCTCTCTGACCCACCCTCTCTCCCCTACACTGTACCCCTCTCTCTCTCCCTCTGCCCCCTCTCTCTGTCACCGTCTCTCTATCCGCCCTTCTCTCTGTCCCAGCTTTCTCATTTCCCCCTCTCTTTGCCCCCCCGCTCTCTGACCCCTTCTCTCTCTGCCCGCCTCTCTCTCTGTCCCTTCTCTCTCACTGTCCCCCTCTCTCTCTGACCCCCACTATCTCTCCCACTCTCTGTCCCCCTCTCTCTGTCGCCGTCTCTCTGTCCCCCTCTCTCTCTGTCCCCTCTCTCTCCCACCCTCTCTGACCCCCTCTCTCGCCCGCTCTCTGACCCCCTCTCTGTTGCCCTCTCTCTCTGCCCGCGCTCTCTCTCCCCCTCTCTCTGTGTCCTCTCTCTCTCCCCGCTCTCTGACCCCCTTTCTGTCGCCCGCTCTCTCTGTCCCCTCTCTCTGTCCTCCTCTCTCTGTGTCCTCTCTCTCTCCCCGGTCTCTGATCCCCGCGCTGTCGCCCGCTCTCTCTGTCCCCCTCTCTGTTGCCCGCGTTCTCTGTACCTCTCTCTCTCTCTCTGTCCCCCCTCTCTCTCTCTCTCTGTCCCCCACTCTTTCCATCTCCACACTCTCTGTCCCCCTCTGTCCCCTCTCTCTCCCACCCGCATCTCTCTATCCCTCCTCTTTGTCCCCCTCTCTCTCTGTCCCCCTCTCTCTCAGTCCCGCTCTCTCCGTCCCCCCCTCTCTGTCCCCCTCTCTCTCTGTCCCCCTCTCTCTCTGTCCCCCTCTCTCTCCCGTGCTCTCTGTCCCCTCTATCTCCCACTCTCTCTGTCCTCCTCTCTCTGTCCCCTATCTCTCTCCCCTGCTCTCTGCCCCCCTCTCTGACCCCTCTCTCTGTCTCCCACTCTCTCCATCCCCACACTCTCTGCCCCCTTCTCTCTGCCCCCCTCTCTGACCCCTCTCTCTCTGTCTCCCACTCTCTCCATCCCCACACTCTCTGTCCCCCTCTCTCTGAGCCCCTCTCTCCCCACCACGCTGTACCCTCTCTGTCCCCACTCTCTGCCCCCTCTCTCTGTCCCCTCTATCTTCCCCGCTCTCTGTCCCCCTCTCTCTGTCCCCTCTATCTCTCCCCCTCTCTCTGTCCCCCTCTCTCTGTCCCCCTCTCTCTGACCCCCTCTCTCTCCCACTCTGTACCCCCTCTCTGCTCCCTTCTTTCTGTCACCATCTCTCTGTCCTCCTGTCTCTCTGTCCCCTCTCTCTCTCCCCCACTCTCTCTGTCTCCCTCTCTCTGTACGGTCGATCTCTCCCCCGCTCTCTGCCCCCTTCTGTCGCCCTCTCCCTGCTCCCTCCCTCTCTGCCCCCTCTCTCTCTATCGCCCCCTCTCTCTGACCCCCATCTCTCCCCCCCACTCTGCACCCCTCTCTCTGTCTCTCTCTATATCCCCTCTCTCTGTGCCCCTCTCTCTGTCACCCACTCTCTGTCCCTTCACCCTCCCACCCGCCTCTCCCTTCCCCCCTCTCACTGTCCCTCTCTCTCTCTGTCCTCCTCTATATTCCCCACACTCTGCCCCCCTCTCTCTCTGCCCTCCTCTGTCTCTGTCCCCCTCTCTCTCTGTCACTCTCTCTCTGTCGCCATCTCTCTGTCCCCCTCTCTCTCTGTCCCCCTCTCTCTCTGACCCCCCTCTCATCCTGACCCCCTTCTATCTCCCCCACTCTCTGTGCCCCTCTCTCTGTCACCCTCTCTATCTCCCCCCTTTCTGTCCCCCCTCTCTCTGTCCCCCTCTCTCTGTCCCCCCTCTCTCTGACCCCTCTCTCATTATGTCCTCCCCCATTTCTCTCTCTCCCTCCCTCACCTTATCTCTCCCTTCCCTCTCTCTCTCCCTGCTCCTTCGCTCTCTCTCCATCTTCTCTCACTCTCGATCCCCCTCCCTCGGTGTCTCTCTCTCTCCCCACCTCCCTCAGTTTCTCTCTGATTCAATCTCTCTCCCTCCTGTCCTGCCCTTCCTCTCTCTCTGACACAAACTGTCTCCCTGGTCCTTCCCTCTCCCTCTAACCTGGAGACTGGGTGTTTGTGGTGAGGCTACGTGTGGGGGGTGGGGGTGAGAGGATTGAGAGATGTGGGAGGTGGGGAAATTGGGGTAGAGACGGAATTGCGGGAGGGAGACAGAGAGGGCAGGAGAGAGAGATTGAGGGTGAGGGGGAGAGAGAAGATTGGAGGCAGGTGGAGAAACTCATGTTGGGGTGTGAGAGAGAGAGGGGGAGTGAGGCAGAAAGAATAGTGGAGGCTGCTGGAGAAACCGGGGTTGGGTGGGAGGAGTGTCTGAGAGGGGACCAGAGAGAGTGAAACGGAGAGGAGGTGAGAGAGAGAGACAGTGTGCAGAAAGAAAGAGAGAGGGAGAGAATTGAGGAGGAAGAGTGGGGGAGAGGAAATGGGGAGTCCAGGTTGGAGTAGGGGGGTGTCAGAGGGAGTTAAACCCAGCTCCTGAGCTCAGGGCGCGGTGCCCTCCACTTCCCTGAGGACCAGGACTTGGGGCTGAGTCTGTCTCTCTCCAGCTCAGCTTCTCCAACACAAAGACACACAACGACAGCGGTCACTCTGCTGCTCGGCCCGCTTTAATCAACATTTTTATTGTTTACAAATGGAAGTGATGGATACAGTCAGTGGGATGGTGCCTTTTCTCACTGGCCCCTGAGTTGTGAGAAACATTGAAATATTTCCCTGTAACCCCCCTGTGGGATAAGGATGGACAAACCAGCGTTACCCTCAGTCTGTTCCCATCGCGACAGGCTGCTCCATCACTGATACACTGAACTGAAATGAGAAAATCCCGGATGGATTGATTAATGCGGGAATTTGATGGATGGATGGATCTGGGTGAAGGGATATTTCAGCACATTCTTCAGCTGCTGCCTGAACTTAGTCTGGGTCACGGCATAAATCACGGTGTTTGTGCAGCAACTGAGGAGCTGCAGAATGAAGCCCAATTCCAGCACAAAGTCATGGAGATACACAGGGGTATCCACAATCCAATCCATACGGTTCCATATAGAATACAGCATTAACATTGACCATAACAGGATGAAATTGGCCGAGATCACAAACAGTAAAATGATGGATTTTGTTCGGTTTCTCATTTCAGTGTCAGACTGAGCGTCCCCATTGGTGTGAGCGCGGAGTCTCCTGCGGGCTCTGCTGGTCACTACAATGTGTCTGACGGTGAGAACATTGAGCAGCAGAATCAGGAGAAATGGGACACACGGGGTTAGAATGTAGTGGAGGAACTCGATTGTGACCCAGACAATGGAGACTGTAACAGCGCGTGTTACATAACAAAACCAGGGGGTGTTCACCAGCCGATACCGAGCCGTGAACATAAAATACCAGAAAATGTTCTTTAAACAGCTCAGCACAGTCACTGCTCCCAAAACCACAGCCGCCGTCTTCTCACTGCAATATTTACTTTTCAGCTTCTGGCAACAAATGGCCACAAACCGATCAAAGGTGAAAGTGACGGTGAACCAGACCGAGCAGTCAGTGGCTGCATAAAGCAGGGCGGTGTGGATATTACACACTGGGACGGAGTACCTCAGGAAATAAAACTGTTCCCGATAAACAATGGGAATGTGTCTCAGGATCAGGTCGAGGATAATGACCAGGAGATCCGCCGCTGCCATGGCCCCCAGGTAACGTCTGACACATGGAGACAATCCACAATCTTTATAAAGCAGGACGTAGATGGTCACTACGTTAACTGTGAGGAAGGAAAACAAACCCATTATCCATCAGCCTGGAGGCAAAGGGACCCGTTTGATCGGGGACCCAGTGAGATTTTCAAATGTGTCCCTGTACTCAGCGTTTTATTAAAATAATTGGAGCTGGAATAACAAATGGGAAGGTCGGAATTACTGACAAAAAAGTGTCAGAAACCACAAGAAACTCTCCCTCCCCAAACACAAAGAGACACATCCATAAGGACAGATGGTTTCTAGAACATTCCCACACACTCGATCACTCGAGAGTAGACACAGGTCACTCCTTTCCAGTTCCTCATACGGAGGGTGGAATCGTTGCTGTCCTGAAGGATTCTCTCCCAGTTTCCTGAAGACAAACGGAGTTTGGGAATTTCTGTATTTTGGTCTAAATTGTGGTCGATCCTGTGTCGTGGAGAAATGTAAACCCAGGGAATCCATATTCACCCCTTTAACTGCCTGAGGGGCCTTCGGAACAGTGTCTCCTTCTCCCTGGAACGGGATCTCTTCCCTCGGGATCTTATCATTTGTTCAATTTATTGTCGTCCGGCCGTTCACAAACAATGTCAGGGACAGAACGTTCCGGGGAATGTCAGTTATAGAATGTCAGGGACAGAACGTTCCGGGGAATGTCAGTTATAGAATGTCGGGGACAGAACGTTCCGGGGAATGTCAGTTATAGAATGTCGGGGATAGAACGTTCCGGGGAACCCCTTGACCTGTCCATCACCTTTCCCCCCTACCCATCCCACCAACATGATGTACTGTACCTGGACACACTAACATTAATGGGGTGAGAGACGGAGGGTTCAGTCACAGGAATGAGAACTAAAGGCTTTGCCAGATCAGCTGAAATGGTTAGATATACCACACTCTCAATCCACCGCACAGAACCAGCCCAGAAACCATACACCCAGGGGAGATATCTGTTCACCGTGGAACACTGTGCAGACCAGGCCAGTGTACTGCTCAGTACAACCCAGCAATCTGTCCAGATTCATGCATTACACTGGTCAATACAATCCAGCAATCTGTCCGGAATGGAACATTGCGCAGATCAAATCAGGGCATTGGTCTATAATCCCAGACCACTTATCTGTCCAGCGCGGTGAGACGTGCAGACCACAGCAGTGCATTGATCTATAACCCCGGAGTAGATATCTGTCCAACACGGGGAGCTGTGCAGACCACAGCAGTGCATGAATCTATAACCCCGGAGTACATATCTGACCAGCAGCAGGAGAAGTGCAGACCACAGCAGTGTATTGATCTATAAACCTCAACCAGATAGTCTGACCAGCACAGTGATCTGTGCAGTGGTCACCCGTGAATTAATCTGTAAACCAGGAGCAGTTACCCTCTCAACATGTAGGACTGTGTACACCACCCCAGGGCATTGATCTGTAACCCAGGAGCCGTTACCCTTCCAGCATGTAGGGCTGTTTTTTCCCCACCCCAGTGCATTGATCTGTAACCCAGGAGCAGTTACTCTCCCAGCATGTAGGGCTGTGTACTCCAAACCAGGGCATTGATCTGTAACCCAGGAGCAGTTACCGTCCCAGCATGTAGGACTGTGTACACCAAACCAGGGCATTGATCTGTAACCCAGGAGCAGTTACCCTCCCAGCATGTATGGCTGTGTACACCAAACCAGGGCATTGATCTGTAACCCAGGAGCAGTTACCCTCCCAGCATGTAGGGCTTTGTACCCCAAACCAGTGCATTGATCTGTAACCCAGGAGCAGTTACCCTCCCAGCATGTATGGCTGTGTACACCAAACCAGGGCATTGATCTGTAACCCAGGAGCAGTTACCCTCCCAGCATTTAGGGCTGTGTACCCCAAACCAGGTTATTGATCTGTAACCCAGGAGCAGTTACCCTCCCAGCATGTAGGGCTGTGTACCCAAAACCAGGGCATTGATCTGTAACCCAGGAGCAGTTACCCTCCCAGCATGTAGGGCTATGTACCCCAAACCAGGGCATTGATCTGTAACCCAGGAGCAGTTACCCTCCCAGCATGTAAGACTGTGTACCCCAAACCAGCGCATTCATCTGTAAATCAGGAGCAGTTACCCTCCCAGCATGTAGGGCTTTGTACCCCAAACCAGTGCATTGATCTGTAACCCAGGAGCAGTTACCCTCCCAGCATGTAGGACTGTGTACCCCACCCCAGTGCATTGCTCAGTAACACTGTGTTAGATCACTGCCCAGTGTGGGGAATCTTGCAGCCCATGCTGGAAGTGACAGGATGTGCAGCTCCCATCCATTTACAACTCCATCTCTCCATTGTGCCCTGACAAGGGGATGCTGTGGGTGTGAACATCCCTGCCACAGAGTTGCAGAGATGGAGGGGGAATCAGTTTAAACAATAACAAATGGGAGGGATATGGGAAATAGACAGAGAGGGGGAGACTGAGAGAAAGTTTTATGGAAGGATGTGTTCCCAGGTTTCAGAATGCAGAAATGAAAACATATTAACAGCATCCTGTGACATAAGTGTTTCCAGGAATTGTAGGTGAACATGATATTGGTGGGAGTTCAGGTGATGCAGAGTTTTAGATGAGTATTTGTTCTGCAGCTTTATATCTGGGTTTAGGGTCAGCAGAGTCTTTGGCTCATTGGGCTAAATCTAACAATAATTTGTCTCAGTGCCATTTCCATTAACTGTGACAGAGGGATTATCTACACTAGGCCGAGCTAGTTTCCTGGTGTTATCTTATCGAATTTACCTCATTAAACACCCACCCCATGGTGTCCCTCTCATTCAATACCAGCCCGATTCTCCCACCCAATATGGCTGGAGGTACTCACCATCGCCCGGGTGTCCCTGGATATTCCATGATCCATGACACTGGCGCGATCTTTAAAAGGCCACTGAGCACAAGTTTGAGCTTTCTCTGTTAAGAACTGCCCTGCACAGTTTACCCCGAGCATGGCAGATAAGGGGTAATTACACCACGGTTTGTCGACAGGAGCACGGAGGTCCTGGTGAATGGGCTAGTACAGAGGGGGACCATTCTCTTCCCAGAGTGGGCAACACGACCAGACCCATCGAGCATGGTCTGAACTCACCACCCAGCTCAGTGCAGTATCTGCGGTCTGAAGAAATGTTCAGCAATACAGGACAAGTATCAATAACCTTCCCCGCTCGGTCAGGATAAGGGTCACTGTATTGTCTCTGCTCCCTCACACTCACTGTATATCTGTTACAGCACCTACTCCCGAACAAGGCTCATGGTCCATCACTCTCACTGCTGCATGCAACACCTTCTCTCTCTGTCTCTCTGTCTCTCTCTGTCTCTGTCTGTCTCTTTCTCTCTCTCTCTCCCTCCCTCCACCTTACCACCCCCCCCCCCCCCACCACCACCACCACATTAATAACACGGCATGGATACAACACTGTGGACTGACTCCCTCCGGACACCTCACCATGACCATGTCCTCCACCTACACATTGTCACCACGACCTCCCACGAAGGTAGCATGGAGACCCCTCCTACACCTCCCCCTGTAGACAGCTAGATACTGCAACTAATCTGTGATAGCTACTGCTCTCCACATTTGTCCTGACATCTTCAACAATCTGTGCTCATATACACCCAGGACTCTTTGTTCCCGCACCCCCTTTATAATGGCACAGCCTGTTTTAAACTGTCTTTCATTGTCTTTCCTACCAAAGTGTATCACCTCAAACTGCTCTGCATTAATCCCCATCTGCCATACACCTGAACACTACACCAACGTGTCACTGTCCTGTTAGAGTTCCACACTGTCCTCCATAGACTTCAGAGTTCTTCCAGGTTCGGTGCCATCTACAAACATTGAGATTGTTACAGTGTCACAGTCCCAATGAAACAACTGAAATCCTGCCCCACATACACGAGTGTGAGCAAGTGAAATACTGATATATTCCTATGGACAGAGTCGAATAATGACATGCTGTCAATGGAGCAACAAAAGTTCTGACACACACCAGACGGAGAAAATGAAATATTGACAAACCACAGAGCAGGAGGAATCCGGATAGGTTCCACTTATCGATATTCACCAGGGGATAATGTGATGAAGTTGAAAGTGTATACTGTACCTTTAAGCGAGGGTGAATTCTGCTCTGAACTGAGAGCTTACAAGCATCTGTAGTATGAGAGGATGGAAGACCCAGAAACAATATATTGCTATAGAGCTGGAGTCGGGAAATAAGCAGTTAAGAGAAAGGGGGGTCCCTGAGTTGTGAATAGTTAATGTAAAATGTTCACTTTCAGAGTTTAAAAAAAATGATGTTTTTATTTAAACAGTGGAATTTGGTAGATCTGACACTCATATTTTAACAGTTTACGAGGCGAATTGAGCATTTCTTTATGTTTCATTTAAGTTACCAGATGAGCTTCACATAATGCCCTAACCATTCCCGTATGTGTATCTGTGTGTGTCTGTGTGAGGCAGGTCTGGCACTCTCTGTGGTGCTTAAAGTGATGCAATGCCACCCTCTGCTGGCCTCCACACGCCACTGCACAGGCATTGGCAGAGGGTGAAAACCAACAGGGATTCATTCACAGAGGGGGAGGGAGAGGCAGCTGCTCACAGCACCATCCAAACTGATGTCTTATCCATCGATTGATCTAAATGTCCTTTAAACATTGTAACTGTCCCTGCTTTTACCACTTCCTCTGGAAGTTCATTCCACTCCCAAGCCAGCTTCTATCTCAAATAATTACCGCTCATTACTTATATAAATATTTTTCCTCGCACCTTAAAATATCCCTCAGTTTTGAATTCCCACCTTGAGGGAAAAGACATCAGCCCTTCAGCTTATCTGAACCCCTCATGATTTTATAAACCTCTGTAAAATTACCCATTAATCTCATACTCTCCAATGACAAAAGTCCCGGCCTACCAGCGTCTACTTATAGCTCACTCCCTCCATTGCCAGAAACATCCAGGTTAATCTGTTCTCAACCCTCTCCATCTTAATTATATCAAGGTCAATAATATCAGATTGAATAGTCAAGGTGTTTTCGAAGGGTACAGGGAGACCAAAGTTGGAGGACATAGGTTTAAGGTGAGAGGGGAAACATTTAAAAGTGACCTAAGGGGCAGCTTTCTCACCCAGAGGGCGGTGTGCCTATGGAACGAGCGGGCAGGATGACCAGCCTGGACACAGTATTCCAGAAGAGGTCTCACCAACAACCACAACATGACGTCCCAATTACGATACTCAAGGATCTGACCAATGAAGACAAGTGTGTTAAACACCTTCTTAACCACACTATCTGTGTGAGATGCAAATTTTAAAGAATTATACCTGACGGCCTAGGTATCTGTCCTACAACACTGCCAAAGGCCCTGCTTTTAATTGTATAGATCCTGCTCTTGTTTGATTTACCAAATCCAATACTTCGCATTAATCCAAACTAAACTCCATCTGCCACCCCTCAGTCCAGTGTGTGATATTATTGCCCCCTCACCCTCCCCCTTCAGTTTTAAAATGCCCATCCCCCTCTCCAGGAGGCCTGCAAACTTCGGCCTTGATTTTCACAAAGACCCCGAGCTAGGGTTGCCTTGTGTGGATAGGGGGAGGTGGGACAGATTGAAGACACAGTCAGTGAGGAGGAGAGGCTGGACAGTAATAACCGGCCAGGTATCATTTCATTGTTTTAGGAAGCGGGCAGTCGCACGTTAGAGTTGTTTAAGAGTGATCGGTGTTTTGGGACCAGAAATTAAGCTCTTCCTTCGTCTCTGGTGTTCAGTAATAAATATCTATTTGAGACCCTTCATTGGGCACAGTGTGTCTGCAAGATTACTTTCCCTAATATTGCAGACTACAGATAATAGCGATTAAAGATGGCCATAGTTAATTTCGATGGCACAGCACATACACTCAATATCCTACAGTTGAGACAAATATCTTGCATTTGTTTAACAATACAAAGTGTTTTGTCTAATTCAGTAATGGTAACCTGATTGTAATACATCCACACCGAGCTGAAAGTGGGCTCTAAAATATGACCCAAAATCTGGGTATGGTAGTGTGCTGTGTAGTGTCCCTGCCTCTGAGCCAGATCTCTGGATTTGATTCCAATTCCTGAACTTGTGTGGTAGTGCTCCAAGCTCTGGACTAGAAGGACTGGATTAAAGTCCTGCCTGTTGCAGAGGTATGTCACAGCATGTCAGAACGGGCTGATTAACAAACACACAGGAGAACACTGTTACAGCTTTATGGGTATTGCTGAGTAATGCTCGTGTCCCTACCTCCGGGCACAAAGGTCCAGGCGTAAACTCCACAGAAATGTCTCATGATACATCTGAACAAACTGATTAAAACGGATTTAGAATTGTGGCTTGATGGAGAAGGAAGAGGTGTCAGTATTGCATTTCAGAATTTAGTCCCAGGATGACTGAAAGTACAGCCATTCGTGTTGATTGGAGTCACATTTCACAGCAGTAAAGGTTTATAAAATCAGAACGGTCCTGGATAGGGTGAGTAGTCAGGGGTTTTCCCCAGGTTAGGGGTGTCCAATACGAGAAGGCATTATTTGAAAGTGAGAGGGGAAAGGTTTTGATGAGGCCTAAAGGGCACCTTTTCACACAGAGGGTGGTGTGTGTATGGAATGAGCTGCCAGAGGAAGTGGTGGAGGCTGGTACAAATATAGCATGTGAAAGGAGCTTTTACAGCAATTTCTGTATTTATTTTAAAAATGCGTTCATTTTAACACAGGTATTCTGAATAAATTAAACATTTTATTTTTTAATGTCGCAGGGACATGTAAACATGTTTCAAATTGACCGAGACCATTTTCTGCTAAGGGTATGGCTCTGTGTATGACAGCAGAAATGGTGCACCTACATGGAGCAGGGAATGTGATGGGGACATAGTTTGGACAATGTACAAGGAGACCTCACATGGTACAGTTTGGGAGAGGATGACATTACTGTGTGATTCAGCTCAGAGAGGGAGAAAATACAATCTGCCTGAGAAGGAAAGGCCTACTGCACTTTCTCTCCTTCATTATTCCTCATTTCAACAATGTGTGCGAGCCAAAAACAAAACTCTAAAGTCATCATTACCATTCTTATGGAATCCCTGCAGTGTTGAAATAGGCCCTTCAGCCCAACAAGTCCACACAAACCATGTCCCTATATTTACCCCTGCCCAATGCATTTAACTTAGAAATCCCTGAACGCTACAGACAATTTAGAATGATCAATCCACCGAACCTACACAGTTTGAGCTGTGGTGGGAAACTGGATCACCCATTAGAAGCTGCCACAGACCAGAGAAGAATGTGCAAACTCCACACGGACAGTCCCCCAAGGCTGGATTCGAACCCAAGTCCCAGTGCTAACCACCGTGCTACCCTTTGGGTGATCCCTGACCAGAAGTCACTGGAATCTCCTCACTGCCTAAAGCAAAGGGAATTCAGCCAAATCCAACTCTCCCAGGATGAAATCCCATTGCTATCAACTGTGTGAGTAAAATATCTTGTGAAGCAGAATAACGTTTTAGACAATCTTGCAATTATTCCTTTGTCATGAGTTTCAATAATATCTGGACAAAGTTCTTTCAAGTTGAAATTGCAGAGATTTTGTGTGTGTGTGTGTGTGTGTCAGTGTCTTTAGAAAGGGAAATATTATTATATTATTGCAATACACAAATCGTTTGCCATTCATCTTTCCATCATAGTTTGAGTAACATTGCTGTGTATTATTAACGTGTTGTTTTAGCAAATTAAAGAAACTAGCCTGATTTGTTCCTAAAACTGACCCTGACCCAGTCTGAGACTGACATCATCTTCCATATCACAAACCTGGTTACATTTAACATTTGTTGTTAGCAGTACAAGCAGAACGCAATTAGATGGGATAAAGGGGCAAGGAGTTGACAGATGAAGCTTAATTTAGATAAATATGAAGCTTTGCATTTAGGAAGGCAAATCAGGGCAGGAAATATACATTTAATGGTAAGGTCCTGGGGAGTTTTGTGAAATAAAGGGACCTAGGGTTGCAGGTATATTGTTCCTTGAAAGTGGAGTTGCAGATAGACAGTGTGGTGCTGAACACATTTGGCACATTTGCCTTAGTCAGAGCATTGAGTATAGGAGTTGTGGTGGCATTTTGCATCTGTACAGGATGTTGGTGAGGCCACTTTAAGAATACTGCGTACAATTCGGTTTTCTGCAGAAATGACTTACACACAGATGTTCTAGGATTGGAGGTTTGAGCTTTAGGGAGATGTTAATTAGATTGAGGCGTTTCCCCCTGGAGTGTCAGAGATGAGGGGTGACATTATAGAGGTTTATAAAACCAGCAGGGGCATGGATATTCTGAACAGCCATGTTCTGCTCCCCAGGGTAGGGAAGTCCAGAACAAGATGGCATAGGCTGAAGGCGAGAGGACGAATGATTTAGAAGGGACCTGAAGATAAATGTTTCACACAGAGAGTGGTGTGTGTACAGAAAGTACTGTCAGAGGAAGTGGTGACGGCGGTTATAATCGCACATGTAAAAAGTATCTGAAAGAGGAGGGATACTGGCAAAATGCTGGCAAATGGGACTAGATCAGATTTGATATCAGCTCGGAGTGAACAGAATCGACTAACGGGTCTGTTTCCGTTCTGCATGACTCTCTGATTCTATAAGAAGGATGAAGAATAATTCTGAAAGGACCTTTCAAGTCGTACTTCTCTTCTCTGGAAGTTTAGCGTACCTCTATGTTCACATTGATTGAAAGATGCATTAGTTAATTATTTGACAGAGAAGTGAGTCACGGATAATGGAACACAGACTGGAAAGTGCAGCTGAGACCCCAACCTGATCAGCTACAATCCTAGAGCCAGATGGAGAAGGCTCAAAATATCTAATGGTCCACTCCTGTTCCTCAGTCCCATGTTTCTGAATTACATTCCGACCCTAAAATCTGCTACAAAGGAGCATTTGGAGGCTACTTACTCCTATAACCTGGTGCACAGAAACAGAGGAGACCACTCAGTCCTTCAAGACTGTCACACACGCTTTGAAGTGATTTGGGAAATGTAATTGGAAAACCCAGGCATGGATATGAAAGAGGCCCCTCATCTCTCTTCACAGAGCTTCCCCATATACCTCACCCAGAGATGGCTCACAAAATCATCTGGTCTTCTCACTGCAATATTCAATAATATAAAATTCATGAAAATTACACCCACTAACAGAATGGGAGAACATCAGAAATAGGGACAGGTCATTCACCCCCAAGTCTGCCCTGCCCTTCACTAAGGTCATGGCTGATCTGCTCTCGGTATGATATCCTCTTTAATGCCCAATTCCTCATAGGCCTCAACTCTCTGACAGATCAATATCCATCTACCTCCTCTTCAAATACTTTCAGTCATCTCGCTCCCTGAACACCCTTGAGAAGACAAATCCTGATATTCAATACCATCTGTTTGAAGAAACCCCTTGCTGCTCCTATATCATGGCTTATTGATATGAACAAAAGAGTTTGAGACAACGGTTCAGGTAAAAATAACTGGCCCTGATATCCAAGTGGTTGCCTTCTGTTGACATCAAGGAGCTGAACAAAACTGGACTTAATGGGAATCAGAGTAAACTCTCCAGTGTTTGGAGTCAAACATGGCACAAAGGAAGATGTTCATCATCTCCGTCCTGGGTCACCTCTGTGCGAGATCCTCAGGGCAGTTTCCTCTTCACAAACAGCTTCAGCTGCTTCATCAATGTCTCCCCGCCTCCAACCTCCACAACATAAGATCAGAAGTGGGGATGGTCACTGAAGATTCCACAATGTTCAGAACATTTTGTTTCCCCCTCAGCTCCTGAACTGGTCTGTGTCCATGTGCAGCAAGACCTGGAAACCATTGAAACTTGTGTTGCTAAAGGGTCCATAACCTTCATCTACCAGCACTGCCTGACACTGCACATTGCCACAGTAAAACAAGAGTTTATTCAGTACCTCACGCTGGTTTCACAGGAATATGAATAAGTTACTAAGTCATTGACACTATTGGAGAAAAACAGGGATAGCCCATTCAGTGCCTCCAGCCTATTAATCAGGAAGAGAAGGAGTGTAGTGTGATGGGCCACACCAGAGCCCCTCGATAATATTTGAAGGCAGTAGTGTAGAATGTAATGCTTTCTCATTTTAAAGGAAATGTAAAGTGTCTGTTCCAGATGCAATGTGACTAGCCAAACCACTCGGTGTGAAGCAAAACACCATCTACTTAAACATGAAAGATAAAATGAAACCAAAGAAAGATGAATTTGGAATAACGTAATTCTATTGGAAAAGTTAACAGAATAATAGATCTAGGAACTATTACAAATGAACTGTTCCAATATAGGAAAATCCCATAAACACAGCTCCCGGCAGAAAGGAAAATTCAGACACAGATTGTTACAAACATTTCTCCAATCCAGGAATTAAAAGCAGCATCAAGAGAAAATTTAAAAAGGGTTGCAGCCAGGAGACATTCACTGAAGCTTCCAACTCTGTGGAGACCCCGAATGTTTCTGATGTCACTGAGAAACCAATACCCAGAGATCCTAATCTGTGAGAGCTGGCCACACACATTCACGCTACATTTAAACATACCTAAGGCCCCCCTAGCTGTTACTCAAGTGGTCTTAACTGGCCAGATCGGTAATGATCGTTCAATCTCTCTCTGAAAAGAAACCAAGACAAAATAACCTCTTAAAGCTACAGCATCATCAGATTTGTCAGCACATCGAGCTGTCAAACAGGAACCAGGGGTAACCCAGTCAAGCCCTTGGCACTGTCCAATCGGACGAGGAAGAAGCCAGTCAGTCCCTTGAGTCACTTACACTGCAACAGGATGAGGCCATTCGGCTCCTTGCGTCACTTCCATAGGAACAATATAAGGCCCTTCATCCCCTTGAGCCATTTAGGCAGGAACAGTGCGAGGTAATTCCCCCCTCAACGCACTTACACAGGGACAGAATGAGGTAATTGATGCTGATTCCTGATGAACTGTTTATGCCCAAAACGTTGATTCTCCTGCTCCTCGGATGCTGCCTGACCGGCTTTGCTTTTCCAGCACTTGACTATCTTCTCTGATCTCCAGCATCGGTAGTCTTTTGTCTCCTAATTGATGCTCTAACATGATGAACAAGTGGGGCAGAGGCTGCACAGACAGACTGTTCCACGTTGTTCCTCCTGGGTTCGTCGCTCATACTACACACGTGGGACTTTAACGTGGTTTTCTAGTGTTGAGGAGGGAAACCATATGTCTTGTGTGAAGTCTCAAGAAGGCATCTTCCATCTCCGAGAAGACAGCCTGGTGGTCTCTATGTAGGCCAGAAGTGGGTGGGAATGGCTACCTGTTTCAGATGGAACGTAATGTGGTTGGTGTTGGGGATTGTGAGCAACATGACGTTCAGTACGGTTCACAAACCGACTGCACAATATCGTGGGGTGAGTTAATTTAGGCATATACACTATTAGGAAAGCCACGTTAGAGTGATGAATGGACTCTCTAAGTTCAAGTAATGCTGATCTTGTTCATGCTGATCTTGTCTAGTGCATGTCCTGTTCAGTGTACCTGTATACCTTACTCTGTCCAAGTCTATCTCCACCCTATGGTCTGTCTGGCCATGCTTACGATGACCTGCCTCCACTGCTCATAAATAAAGTGTTTCCCTGTACTGAGGTACACGTGGCAATAAATCAAACCAATCAATCCTGTGTAAAGTATGGAATTTCTCACCCTACCAATGTCTCTTTTGGAAATAAAAGAGACCTTGCTGCCACTCCTCATGTTGCAGTGTCACTATTTCTTCGTCTCTCACATCTCTACAGATTAAACACGCAGCTTCCTTACTCTGCCCTCATGTTACCATCATTCGTGTCTGAAGTAAGGAGATCATTCCTTACAAAGGAGATTACCTCTGTAGAGAGTGCCACAAATTCAATCTCAACAAGGCTCAACAACAGCAGGAAGATGGCTTTACTTATGTACACGAATCATCTTACACTGAAGGACAGCAGACCATTGACTGCACCCATTACTTATGCAGCGTTTCATTCCGAGCTGTCAGCATAGACTTGTGAGTGGGAGATCAGGCTTCCCAAATTTGTTAGATTTCTTTGATGACGTGACCAAGAAAGTTGACGAGGACAGAGCGGCAGGCATAGTCTCTATGGATTTCAGTCAGGCCTTTGCAAGGTCCCACATGGCAGGCTGCTCTGGAAGGTTCCATCGCGTGGAATGCTGTGGGAACTGGCCAATTGGATATACAGTTGGCTTGTTGGTAAGAAGCACAGGGTTTAGTGGAAGGATACTTGTCAGGCTGGAGCATGGGTCCATTGCTGTTAATTATCTATGATTTGGTTGAGAATGTACAAGGCATGATTAGTAAGTTTGCAGATGACACTAAAATAAGTGGGAGCGTGATCAGTGAAGACGTTGATCAGAAATTGCAGCAGGACCTTAAGCAGGTGGTGAAGTTGACTGAGAAATGGCAAATGGAATTTAATATAAAAGTGTGAGATCTTGCATTTTGGAAACTCAAATCAAGGTAGGAGTTTCATGGTGAATAGCAGGGCCTTATGGTTTGCAGTGGGCAGACAGACCTTGGCATTCATGTGCATGGTTCTGTAAGAGTGGGGTAATAGTTAGACAGGGTAGTGAAGAAGGCTTTTGGCACACTGGCCTTCGTCAATCATGGCAATGAATATACAAGTTGGGAATTTATGTTGCAGTGACACAGGACTTTGGTAAGACGGCACTTGGAGTATTGTGTTCAGTTTTATCACCTTGTTATAGGGAGGATGTTATTAAATTAGAACGAATGCAGAAGAAATTTACTAGGACGTTGTCAGGACCCAATGGTCTTAGTTATAGGGAGAGGTTGGAAAAGCTAGGGCATTTTCTTTAGCGTGTAGGAGACTGAGAGGGGTGAGATGGGGGGCCATTATAGAGCTGTATAAGATCATGAGGGTATAGATAGGGTGAATGCGGGCAATTGGTATCCAAGGTGTAGAGAATCGAGGAGAAAGTGAGGTCTGCAGATGCTGGAGATCAGAGCTGAAAATGTGCTGCTGGAAAAGAGCAGCAGGTCAGGCAGCATCCAGGGAACAGGAGAATGAAGAAGGGCTTATGCCCGAAACGTCGATTCTCCTGTTCCCTGGATGCTGCCTGACCTGCTGCGCTTTTCTAGCAACACATTTTCAGTAGAGAATCGAGTACTAGAGGGGACCAGTTTAAGGTTAGAGGGGAAGGAATAAAAGGGAAACTGAGGGGCCATTTCTTTACACAGAGGGATAGTACATGGATGAGCTGTCAGCAGATGTGGTTGAGGGGGATACATTAACAACATTTCAAACGCATTTCGATAAATATGTGATAGGAAAGGACAAGAAGGTTGTGGGGCAACTGCAGGGAAATGGGGTTAGCGTGGATAGACATTTACAAAGTGGAGTCGAACCAAACACGCAGAAAAGCTAGCCCACCTCGTAATCTGTTAAAATATCTCCTACATTCCACTATTTAAACAAAAGTAACAAGTTAGTTTCTTAACTTTAATAGTGAATACTAAACAACAACTATTCACAAATACAAGCCCCTCTTTTCTTAACTACTTTCTAACTGACTGCAACTCTGTAAAAATATGCTGTTCCAACAACCCACATATTAAACATTACAATCTCAAGACCACACAGTCTCTATTTGTGTTTACTCTTCCAGCTTCTGATCTCCCTGGGTCATGTTTTGTTTACTGCAAGTAGGTTTGATATGAACATGTATCTTTGATAGAGAGTGTTGGAGATGGCCAGTTAGCACTTCTGCTCTACAGCAGTTCGTCTGCTGTTGGATGGTAGTAGCTCTCCCTCTAGTGTTCAAAATATTGGGTTTATATACTCCCTGTGATACAATAATTCTCACAATGTGATTGCTTTCCAGGTGTCCAAACAATAATATTCAAATTCCGTTGGCTTCTGGTATCCTCAGCGTTGTTTAAACTCCTTGATTGCATTTGAATTGCTGTCACAAAAGCAACCAAAACTCAAGTATCCATTCCCCAGCTATTGGTGCATTTGGAACAGTCTGACACTTAGCTGGCATCTGTGGCTGTACTTTCTATTTAGCAAATCCCGTTCTGTCTTAAAGTGACCAGACTTGCTTTCGGCTTCATAACATCTCCCCCCTTCAGGGAAAAAAAAATGAACCATCAGAATGAAAAGTTGACTTCATTTCTTTTCCTCTAATTCTTAATCCCATTTTTATAAAATACAAAAGCATTAATCTCATATATACTATTCATATTAATTCTGCACACATATATAAAACTGGAATAAGTCAAATTTTATCTACACTTCTTCCTTTAATTTCACGATAACACATCTGCTATAACATTTTTACGACCCACAGCATACGCATTTTGTAATTTTGTAATTTTAAAGTCGATAACATAAGACTCCAATGAAATAGTCTCATATTTTCGTCTTTAAATATCCCCCAAAAACACGAGAGCATTGTCGTTGTTGTCCACAACTGTCTCCGACAATTTGTCATGTAAACATTAAAATACTGTCAGGCCAGTACGAAACTCAATCATTCTTTTTCAATAATGGCGATGTTGTATTTATTTCTGGTGGATATTGAGCTTTTTCGACAAGTAGCCAATGGCCATTCAATTCTTCTTTCTGCATCAATACATCTCCGAGCTCTATATCCCGAGCATCAGACACAATCTCCAAAGGATTTCAAAATATTTGGTGCAGCTAAAACTGATGCAGTGATTAATCCTGCTTTAAAATTCTCGAATGCCTCCTGGCATTGTTCTGTCCACCACAATTCTGTGTTCTTATTTAATAAATCCATCAGTGGTGCCAATACGCTGCTGAAGTTTGCGACAAACTTCCGATTGAATCCATTCAGTTCGAATAACTGAAACACCTCTTTCTTCGAGGATGGTCGTGGAAATTCCTCAAAGCCCTTCGTCTTTGTGTTCCATGGGGTCAACCTTCCATGGCCAATGTAATGTCCCAAGAACATCACCTCCGCCTTCGCGAATTCTGTTTTCTTTAAGTTTATTACCAAGTTTTGCTTCTTGTAATCGTTCGACATGCTCTGCCAACTGTAACATGTGAGCTTTCAATCACTTGCTAAAGGTCGCTACATCATAGAGATAAGCTGCACAATTTGTTCATCTGGCCACAACTCTGTTCCTGAGTCATAAATGTGGCTGGTGCATTATTCATTCACATGACATACTCGATAACGTTTTTGCCATATGTGGTATTTTTACCAGACAGCTTAATTAACTCAACATTTTTTTTATTTGAAAGGGGCCACTAAACCTGGCTTTAAATGGATTTCCTACCACTGCTGGCAGTACTAATAAGTCACCCCCACCTCCTTTACTCGATACTCTGCCCTCTTCTGGTGCTGTTTTGCTAAGTGACCTACTCAATGTAATCTCTCCCTCACCTGAAAAATATGTTGCTGGAAAAGCGCAGCAGGTCAGGCAGCATCCAAGGAGCAGGAGAATCGACGTTACGGGCATAAGCCCGACTTCTGAAGCCTTTCCTGAAGAAAGGTTTATGCCTGAAAAGTCGATTCTCCTGCTCCTTGAATGCTGCCTGACCTGCTGCGCTTTTCCAGCAACACATTTTTTAGCTCTGATCTCGAGCATCTGCAGTCCTCACTTTCTCTCTCCCTCAACTCACATACATAATCGGTCCTGTCAATTTATAATTAATAAATTGTTAAAAAAACCTCTCACTTCATGTATGAATATTAACTGAAAGGAAGTAAACGGAGTAGATTTATTTGGAGCATCTTCGATGATAAGCAATTTAATGGGACACCATTATCCCAATCATTTGGTCAACCCTGATAGTATAATGTTAATATGATCTTCAGTGTCTGATACTAACTCTTCAATGCTCCCTGGGATTCAGGATGGGAGGCCCTTGATTTGAAGTGCTGTATGCCTAAGCTATCCATGACTTCCTTAAACAGCTGAGTGGTTTAAGACCCTTGGTTTGATTGAATGCCTCTGGGTAGGCAACAGCGAGTAAAGAAAGCTACCAACCCCTCCACCTCCCGTTTTGCCTTAACACTCTGTAACGGAATTGCCTCTGGAAACCTGGGAGACACATACATTATGGTCAGCAAATATTTGTTTCCACTTTTATTTTAGAAAGGGGAGCGAAACAATTAGTCATAACCTACGGGAAAGGTTCTTCGAATGCAGGAAATAGCAACAAAGTCTGTTTCATTACAGCCTGTGACTTACCTATCCTTTGGCATGTCTGACATCTAAAACAAAACTTAACCACGTCCTTGTGCTTTCCAGTCCACTAGAAATGGTTCTGTACCTTCGCCTGAGTCTGTACACCTAGGTGACCGCCTGCAGTTAGTTCGTGTGCTACCCGTAACACAGTATGCTACCGGTAACACGATCTAGTGCACTTCGACCCATTTCTCTTCTGAAACCGACAGTTTCTCTCCACGTTCAGATGTTCTCCTGCACCATTACATCAAATAGGGTGTCATGTCAGTTAACTGAACATCAACTCCTTTGTCTTTTCTTTTTTTTTCTTCCTGCTGTAACTTATGACAATGAGATCTTGTTCGTACACAGAGTGGAAAAATTCCTGGGTATATTTCTTTTAACTCCTCAGTTCCCTAGTTTTGATTTGACTTCTCCACCACAAGGGCTTTCTCTCCCACCTTGGATCAAGCTAAACCTTCCCCAAGAATAAAGTGTATTCCTGGAACTGACAGTTTGTCACTCACTCTCACTTTTACTTCCCCAATCTTGATTTGGAACTCCAACCTGATGTTTCTGTCCCCCAACCTTAATTGCTATCCCATTCTACAAATTATCACGGTCTTGAGTAACATGTCAGAAAGAGTGAAAGTGCTTCCATCTCTTACCATTAGGGGCGGAGAGAAATTGAGGATTGCAAATGCTGGAGATCCGAGTTGAAAACTGTGGGGCTGGAAAAGCACTGCAGGTCAGACAGTATCCGGGAGGCAGGTGTGTTGACGTTTCAGGCACAAGTCCATCATCAGGAAAGTGGGGGGCAAGGGAGGGGGAAGGGGGCTGAGAAATAAATAGGATGGTGGGGGTTTAGCTGGGTGGAAGGTAACATGGAAGGTGATAGGTAGATGCAGGTGGGGTGTGGTGATGATAGATCGGAGAGGAGGGTGAAGAGGATAGGTGGTAGGATAGCTGGACCCCTCAAACTATACAGCATTAACATCAACTTCACCAAATTCCAAATCTATCCCTCCCCAATCTCATCCCAAATCCAACCGTTCAAATTAGCACCGAACTCTTCACCTGTCTTAATTGTCCATCTTCCTTCCCACGTACCCACTCCACCCTCCCCTCCGACATATTACTATCACTCCCCCTTACATCTTCCTATAGACTTCCTAGTGAAACTCCCGCCTGCCCAGCTCCTACACTCCTATTTATCTTTCAGCCCCCTTGTCCCCAAGCCACGTTCCTGATGATGGGTTTATGCCAGATATGTCGATTGTCCTGCCCTTCAGATGCTGCCTGATCTGTTGTGCTTTTCAGGCGCCTCACTTCTCAACCATCAGAGACTGAGCAGATCTCGTATCTCACAAAATTATAATTTATTGTCCTTCCCCTTCCCTCGTCCCTCTCCCCCCCGCCATTTCTGAGTAAAGTTTATCCACAGAGGCAAATTCTTTACAGAGATCAGGTAGTAACTCTATACCTAGCCCATGCCTAGGCTGTACACTCTCCTGCAGCTCCTCGGCACCACTTGGGGTCTCCTTTACCAGTTTCACTAATGCCACTGGCTTAGCCTCTTTTACCACATCTTTTCAAAAAATGTCTTCCTTCAATGCCCAGCACTGTGTCCTCCAGCTTACAGCAGTAAAAACACCTTTTTCCCCCAGTGCCCTTCTTAAACCTTCAGCACTTTAATTTTAGGTGTTCCACTCCCTTATAGTGAAAATACCTCCATTCAACCCCCATGGGCTTCTTTTTTTCACTTGTGCTACACTATTGACAGTTTGCTCTACTGTTAACTTTGCACTGTAGGATTTCACCTTCTCCCAATTTATATCTCTCACCGGATGAAAATTCTCCCAGAAGCTCCACTTCATATCATGCACCAATGCATTTTTACCTGCCATTTGTGCCGTACTTCTCACTTCTTGAACTTTCTATTCATTCACGTGAATTCTTACCATCTCTGGAAGTGAGTCTTTAAACTCCTCCAGCAGAATAATCTCCCTTCGAGCCTCACAGGTATTATCCCGTTTTAAGGCCAGCACCCATCTATCAAAATGACTGTGGTTAATTCTTTCATAAGTCTGACCTGGTTTCTTCTCCATATTTCTGAACCTCTGTCTATATTCTTCTAGTACCAATGCATAACCAAACAAAATAGCCAGTTTGACATCAGCATAATCTCTTGACTCTTCATCTGACAGCGCTGCACATAGCTCACTAGTTGTGCCCATCTGCTAAGTCTGAACTAGCATTACCCACAAGTTCACTGGACATACCATCAGCCGAGCCAATTTTGTTTCAAATGAAATAAAAACAGATTTTGACATTTTTCTAACCGAAGTATAGCAACGTATTAACATAGCTGTATACATCCCGAGGTTCTCCCTTCATCTCTACCCTGTTAATTTAACTTCCTTGTCTAATTCCCAACTTCTGATATTCAAATTCTCTCTTTTTCCTCTCTTTCCCTTTCTCTTTGTTCTCTCGCTGTTTCCGTCCCTTTATTCATCTTCTAACTCCAGTTGCCATATTTGCAATTTAAGTTTTTTCTAACTCTACAGAAGTTGCCTGTGTCTCTGACACACCAAAGTGCTTGACCATCTCCATTACAATTTCAGATTTCCTTTTGTCCCTGGTTAAACCGAATTCCAACCGATTTGCTAATTCTAAAAAAAATAGTCCTTCTGTCTTTCTAAACTTCCTTGGCAAATTTGGAAACCTCTTTAGCATGTTAAAAGCCATTTCTCTCACTTTTAATTAAACCAACCACAAGTTAACAAAATTAAATGAATTTTCCCACCGGTTATATTTGAAGATCAAGGTCACCAATTGCCACGTGTTGGAATCTGCTGGGACCTTTTCTACACCAAATCTGATCAAATTTGTCCAAATCCCATACAGCAAGGCCGCAAAATGTTATGACATCAATGTTGAAATCCTCGGTTAATTAAAACCACATACCCAGAAAAGCTCACCTCACATCATAATCTATTAAAACGGTGACATAGAACTCCTAAATTCCACTAATTAACGAAAACTTACAATTTATATATATGCAAGTTAGCTCGCTGAGCTTGAAGGTTTGTTTTCAGACTTTTCGTCACCATGACTAGGTGACATCATCAGTGAGAGTTTCGCTGAAGTGCTGGTGGTATGTCCCGCCTCTCTAGTTATCGGCCTTTGTTTCTTAAGGTAGGTGATGTCATTACCGTTTTTCTATTACAAGAGAAGGTAGATAGGATTTAAATTGATGCGTTTATTGATGGACGACTGGTTAGAATACCATTCCTCTAAGAACGTCCTTGCGTGTCTTAGCATGTGCGTGTGTTGTTCCAGTCAAAGTGATGCCCTTCTTTGTCTGTATTATGGAACATAGTGGTAGTGGGTCATGTCTTTTGGTGGCCAGTTGGTGTTCATGTATCCTGGTAACACGACAACAGGACCATTTCAATCACGGAAAAATGATTTTATATACACTGTTTAATAAATGTGTGTGTGCAGATAAGTACCATTTTTCATGTGTGCACAACACATTCTAAATAAACAACGGAGACACAGTTAACGAAAAGTGATGCATATGATGTATATAATTTATAAAGCATTAAAACATTATTTGATCCTCATCCAAAGTGATATGTACCCCTTCTCTCAATTTTCTCTCCCTTTCTGGATTTCTCTACTCTTATCTCTCATTCTTATCAGGATGCGTGTTATAAATTCTTGCTTCTGGTGTCTAACTTATTTCAGTTAATCCCCTTCTATCAAGAATGAAATATATTGGCCTGTTGGGTTCTTTCCAAAGCTAGTGTCTGTCATATTATTGGAGATAAAATTTCTGGCATCAGACCCAGCATTTGAACATATTACTCCGTTGTACATGCACTGTACAAAGGACCACAGCACACAGGCATTGAGGGATGTACGTCTACTTCTTTCAATAATCTAGTTTTCTCATTTTCACATTTCCTCATCTATATCATATCTCTCTCTCTTTCTCTCCTTGTAGCGAGTTAAGAAATTTACCAATTATTCTTCACGTGCCTTCTCTTAAAACATTTTCTTTCAGTTTATATCAATTGCTCTCTTCTCGATGTAATGCGATTATAATTGAGGAAAGTAACTCCAAGACATTCGGGAGGAGCTGGCCAGAGTTAATTCGAAGGTGAGCCGAGCAGAGAAGACCATGGAGCAGCAAAAGCAGGGGTTTCTGTGGAAAATTCGGAGGATATCAGAAATTTATCCCAAAGGAGATGAAACATACTCATGGGAGGACAACGCAGCCATGAGTGATAAGGCAAGTCAGGGACAGCATCAAACCAAAAGAGGAAACATACAATGTGATGAAGATGATTGGGAATCCAGAGAATTCATTGACTCTGAAACTACATAAGGCTGGCACCACTGACACTACAAAGCTTTAGATCATGGTCAGGGAGAGAAACAGGGAAACACATTCACCTCAAACACAGAAGATCGTATTACTCAAGGAAAAAAAGATTCAGATGAATTAAACAATTGAATTAAAATCAGTTAATTGGTTTCGCAGAATGTGTCAGATTGGAAGCATGACCCGGGGAGAGACCCTCAGCAGAATGAGAATTTGAAAATGGAAGTATTTCCACATTAGAAACCAGAGTAGGTCACTGAGTACAGGGCTGATGGGTGAATGGGTCTCGATTTGAACTAAGGGACAGACAGCAGAATTGCATTGCTGATATTGCAGCTCAAAACTGCGTATTTATGTAGTGCTGCAGACCACAGCAGCAGGAGAAGCAGACCTGCATTCAAACACAGCCTGTAACATTTTGCCCGGGATAAGTTCCTCATTCTGCCATTACCATCAACACGATCTATGGTTCAGTGACGAGTGTGGGTGAACATGTCAGGATCAGAACCACATGAACCTAAACCTGATGCTAATACATTAAAGTTAACACACTCGACCAAAAGATGTGATCAAACGTCAGCAGTCCTGCCACATTCAGTCATAAATGGTGATGGACGATTAAACAAATGACTGGAGGAAAGGGCCTCACAAATATCCCCATCCTAAATAATTCAACAGCCCTGCACATCACTATAAAAGACCAGGATGCACTATCTGCACCATCCTCAGCCAGAAGTGTCGAGTTGATGATCTACCTCACCCTCGCCATGCTGCCCACAGAATTACAGATGCCCGTCTTCAAACAATTTGATTCGCTGCATATGACATGAAGAAACAGCTGAACACAGTAGATACGACAAAGGTAATGGGCGCTGACCCCATTCCTGCAATAGGACTGCAGACTTGCGCTGCACAACATGCCGTGTCCCTGGGGAAGCTGTTTCATTCCAGCTCCAACTCTGCCATCTCCTGGCAATGTGGAAAATTAGTCAACTATGTCCAGTCTCCTAAGAGGAGAATAATTACATCTGACCAATTACTACTCCCTCAGTCCCATCACGATAGACAAATTGATGGGAGTTCTTTTTGACAGAGAAGTCAAGCAGCACAGAAATAACCTGCTCAGTGTGGTTTCCGATAGGTCCCCATGTGGAGATGGTGCTGTTGTGGAAATGTCACTGGATTGTATGGAATATAAAGAAAATGAGAGCATGGGAAGAGTTAAAGTATGAAGGCCACTGGCAATCTGTGGTGTGTGGAAGGCAAGGTGGAATAAGAATAGTTGAATGTTCTTTCACCAATTAGCAGAGTAAGGTTAAGGCTGAAAGGTCACTATGGCGAGATGAGATAACACAAGTATTAAAGCAAGTTTCTCTGTTTCGTATTATTAGGACAATATTGGGACAATAAATATTTGGGACATGACATTAAATATCTAATTAGTAGTTTGTACAGTCAGCTTGAGACAGGAGACTATTGTAACAGATGGAATAGCAAAATATCTATTATGACAGGTTAGTCTGGAATTGAAGATCACTATAGCAGAATTAGCAATAAATATCTAACCAAGACATTAGAATAACATTAAGTAGAATATTCAACTGAAGAGATAATAGGAACTAACATCACTTGTTTATTATGTAGTTAGAGTGAGGTTCTGTGATTAATATAGTTGGCCATGCTGATAAGCTAGCAGAAACATGATAAAACAAAGATATAAGAATCCGCGGGCCCTGAAGTTCGGGGGCATTCGAGACTCTGCTTTCTCAGTATCACGGTTTTTTGTTTGAAAATAAAAGACCTACTTCTTGAAGAACTCTCTGCGTCGCCTGATGATTCACTATATTTTCTCCACAACAATTGCTAATCCAGACAAGGCTAATGTTCTACAAGCGGGTGGAAGTTAAAAACGATTAATAAAATATCGAGATGTAAAAATCTGGTGTCAGTAACATTGACCTTGAATAAATGTAGATTGTAAACATCATCTCCTTCCCCAGTGTACTTTCAGGAAGTGAATCTCCAGTACTTTCCTGGTCTGGCCTAAATGTGACTCCAGACACACAGACATGTGATCAACTCTTCAATGGTCTCGGAAACGGCCAAGGAAGACACTTTATTGTATCAAACTGCTCCGAGTTCTTAAAAGATAAAACTGGAAGAACAGACGGCCCCAGCTTCGGTACTGGAAAAAGGGAAATGGAAACGCAGTCCTCTTGACCCTGCAGAGACCTCCTTCCTAACATCTGAGAACTTGTGACAACATTTACAGAGCTTTCCCACAGACTGCACATAAACATCAGGAAATGAGGAGGTCATTCAATACATTACGCCTTCCCCATTCTAGATCATGTTCAAACATCGCCTCAATGCACTGATCCCACTCAATAAATATATAACTGTTAATGTGATTAACCTTAGAAGCTATGAAATAGGAAGTGCAGTAATCCCTTTGATTCATCGAGTTTGCTAACCAATTCAATATACTGATGGCTGGCCCTTTATTTCCACACAATACTCCTGTTCTTCCCTTATCCCTTTAGTGTCTCAAAATCCTTATTTATATTCTTGGTTTCCAGGTGCGAGCACATTCTCCAGGTTCGCCAGCTGAGTGCAAACATTTCGTGTCAACTCAATGCTGAGTGGGACCTTGTTTTAGACGTCCCAAGCAGGGGAATTATCATCCCTGCTTCCAATCTGTCACACCCTGTCAGAGTTTTATATATTTCACTGAGATCTCCACTAATTTTCCTATAGTGATACCTAGAAAAGTACATATATTACAAGGAGATGTAGGACATTTTAAAACATATAAAGATGAGCAAATTACTGGGACCTGATCATTTGTACCCCATAAGTATGTGGGAAGCTAGGAAAGAGGTTGCTCAGCATTTTGCTGATATATCTGTATCATTTATTCCACAGGTGATGTGTCAAAAGACCTGGAGGGCTGCTAACATAGTGTCATTATTTAAGAAAGTTAGGAAAACCAAGGTAACTATAGATCGGTGAGCATGACGTCAATGGTGAGTAAATTGTTGGAGGAGTTTTTGAGGGAAAGGATGTATATGCATTTGGAAAGTCAAGGACTGAAGAGGGCTTTGTACATTGGAGGTCACGTCTCACTGACTCGGTGGAATTTTTTGGGGAAGTAATGAAGATGATTGATGAAGGCAGGACAGTGTATGTTGTCTTTATGGAATTCAGTATGAAAACCAAAATGTTCTACATGGTAGACTGGTTAGCAAGGTTAGTCTGCCGGGAATCCAGGGAGAGCTCGGCATTTAGATCCAAAATTTTCTTGAATATTGGAGACAGGCCGTGAGAGTGGACATATGTTCATTAACTTGGAGACCTGTGACCAGTGGCGTGCCGCAAAGATCAATAGTGGGTCCACTGCCTTTTGTCACTTATACAAATCATTTGCAATTGAGTATATGAGGTACGGTCAGTAAGTTTGTAGATAATTCCAAATTTGGTGGTGTAGTCGACAGTGAAGAATGATATCTCAGAATATAATGGGACATTGATTAGGTGAGTCGAGGGGTGGCAGACGGAGTTTATTTTAGATAAATATGAGGTGTTGCATTTTGGCAAGGCAATTCAAGGCAAGACATATAGGGAGGGTCCTGTGGAAAGCTGCTAATCAAGGGGAACTCCATAGAAATGATCGAATCCCTACAGTTAGGAAACAGGCTTTTCGGCCCATCGAGGCCACACCGACCCTCTAAACAGTATCCCATTGGACAAACCCCTACCCTATCCCTCTGAGCCTGCATTTCCCATGGCTAATCCACCTCCCCTACACATCTCTGGGTACGGTCCGCAATTTAGCATGGCCAATCTACCTTTACCTGCATATCTTTATACTGTCGGAGTAACATATAGCACCCGCAGGCAACTCACGCAGACACGAGGAGAATGTACAAACTCCACACAGCCAATCATTCAAGGATGGAATTAAACCCAGGTCGCTGCCCTGTGAGGCAGCAAAGCCAGACTAGTGGTGCAGGTTCTCCGTTCCTTGAAAGTGCTGTCACAGGGAGATAGCGCAGTGATGAAGGCATTTGGTGATCTTCCCTTTATTGGTGCGTGCTTTGAGTCGAAGCATTTGCATGATATATTAAATATGTACAGGACATTGGTTTGGCCACTTTTGTAATATTGTCTTTAATTCAGGTCTCCCTGCTATCGGAAAGGCGTTGTCAAAATTGACAGGGTGCAGAAGAGATTTAAAAGAATGTTGCAGATTTTGGAGGATTAGAGTTACAGGGAGAGTTTGAATAGGCTAGGACTATTTTCAAGTGTTGAAGCTGAGGGGGGACCTTAAAGGGATTTATAAAATCATGAGGGGTATAGATAAAATAAACAGTCAATATCTTTTCCCAGGATAGACGAGTCCAAATTAGAAGACAAAGGTTTAAAGTGAGAGGGAGAAAGATTTAGAAAGGGACGTGAGGGACAACATTTTCACACAGAGACTGCTATGTGTATGGATTGAACAGCCAAAAGAGGTGGTGGAGGCAGGTACAATTATACCATTTAAAAGGCATTTGGATGGATATATGCTTGGGAAGTGTGTAGAGGGAGATGGGCCACCTGCTGGCAAGGGGGACGAGATTAATTTAGGATATTTGGCGGTATGGTTGACCAGACCGAACGATCTTTTTCCGTGCTTTACATCTCTGCGAGTCTATTGACTCTTCAGTGTATAACACTGGAACAGGAGAAGGCTATTCAGCATCTGAATTCTGCCAGTCGGCTTGTTTGCTCAATTACTGGCAGTCAAATAGAAAAATGCATCATTCAGATTTTGATGTTGTTTTACAGAAACAGGACAAAGGCCTTTAGTCAAGAAAAGCTGTAAAGAATGTGAAGAGGCCATTCAGTCCCTCACCTCCATTCCACAGGAGCAGCAGGTGATCACAGAGCTATTGGAGCCTGTTACTCAGGAGCAGGAGGAGGACATGTATTTTCACAAACTTGGGATCAGGAGGCAGTCATTCAACTGCTTGAAACTGGGGCACAGGGACAGGAGACAGTCACTAAATTGTTCGAGACTGGGACACAAGAACAGAAGCCAGTCATTCAACTGCTCAAAACTGGCGCACAGGGAAATCTGGAGGCTACTGAGGCCCGAGGATCCTATTACAGACGGAGGTGACTCACTCCCCGCCAGTATGAGGCACTGGGAGAGAAGGGGAGTTTACTTGGAACAAACAGAAATATATAAATAAATTGCATTAGTGGTCCATTCAGTCTTGACCCACCATTCCCTAAGACCACGTCTGATCTGATGGCGATTCCCTCATTCCATTTTACGGAGACTGTCCTCTCTGCAGCCTCTGCTCCATTTTTTGGTCATGTTAAAGACACCGGTGCTGTAACAACAGTCACCACGACTCATCCAGAGGGATGGGTCTAACTGGATGAGTCAGGATTTGAAGAGTCCATTCACAAGAATTAAAACACAAAATAAAGTCATTGCCAGATGTTTAGTTCTCTCACATTCGCAATCCAACTCACATAACCATACCATCCATTACATAATTAGGATGGAACACTGTGTAGATCCGGCTAGTGTACTGCTGAATGCAATCCAGCTTTGTCCAGAGTGAAACTCTGTGCAGCCCACACCAATGCTGGTTCTATAATCCTGGGCTCAATGTCAAGCGTGGGGAGCTGTGCAGTCCACACTAGTTTATTCATTTATAAAGCTAGGCTGTTGAATTGTTCAGTAACACTGTTTTAGATCGTAGCCCAGTGTGGGGAAACTTGCAGCCAATGTTGGAACTGACAGAATGTGCAGCTCCCATCCATTTACAGCTCCACATCTCCACTGTGCCTTGACAAGGAGTGCTGAAAATGTGAAAGTCACTGCGAGGAAGAGATGTAAATGGAAACAATTTACATACCAATAGTTCTGATTACGGCGCGTATCACTCTAGTATTTAAAGATGAAATAACTGAGATAATATCCAATGAGATTTTATAAATGATGCAAACAAGTAAGAGGGGGTGGTAATGTTATAGTGGTTGAACTATACGCCTTCAAATAATCAATGGGAATTAGAAGAACAAATATGCAGGGAGACTGGCGAGACTTGCAGGAGCAATAGGGTTGTCATAATAGGTGATTTTAATTATCCTAATATAGACAGGAACTTCCAGAGGATTAAGAAATTAGGTGGAACGTAATTTGTTAAGTGTGTTCAGGAAAGCTTCCACAAGCAGCATGTAGAGGGTCCTACTGGGCAGGGACAAACTCGACCTACTGTTGGGAAATAGGGCAGGATAGGTGACGGAGGTAAAGTCGGGGAGCATTTTTGGGAAAAATGAACAGAGCTGTATTAATGTTAAAATAGTTATGGTAGGGACAAAATTGGTCCACAGATTCAAGTTCTAAATTGGGGCAGGGCGTATTTTGTTGGAATTAGACAGGGGGTTGCAGGGCTTGATTGGAGTAGGGTGTTTCCAGGTAAAAGGATCCCGGGTAAGTGGGAGGGCTTCAAAAGTGAGATAGCTCGAGTTCAAGGTCTATATGTTCCTTTGAGGTTGAAGAGAAAGTGACGCTGGAATAAAGAACCCTGAATGACAAGAGATATTGAGGCACTGACCAGAAAAAAAGGAGGCGTCGCTCAGGTACAGGTAGCTGGAACCAAGGGAATCTCCGGAGGTACACAGGGGTTACAGGAGTTTACTGAAGAAGGAAATCAGCAGGGCGAAAATGGGGTATGAGATAGCCTTGGCTGATCAGATCAGGGTGAATCCAAATTCAGTACAGTCAAGAAAAATAACAACTAGACAGAGATAGGACGCCTTAAAATCCAAAATGGGCATGCATGTGTAGAGGAGAAAGTGAGGTCTGCAGATGCTGGAGATCAGAGATGGAAATGTGTTGCTGGAAAAGCGCAGCAGGTCAGGCAGCATCCAGGGAACAGGAGAATCGACGTTTCGGGCATTAGCCCTTCTTCAGACCTGCTGCGCTTTTCCAGCAACACATTTCCATCTCATGCATGTGTAGAACCTCAAGAGATGGATGAGGTCCTCAATTTCCCCTCTGTGTTTATCATGAAGAAAGACATGAAGACCTGTGAACTTTGGGAGGTTAGTTGTGATATCTTGGTACAGTCCATATCACAGTAGAAGTGCTGTTGGACAAATTAGAATGCACAAAGTCAGATAAATCTTTTGGTCCTGCCCAGATATATCTAAGACCACTGAACGAGGCGAGAGAAGACAGTCCAGGGGCCAAGGTCCCGGAAGACTGGGCAGTAGCAAATGTTGTGCTCTTATTCAGAAGGGCTGCAAAGAAAAGCCTGGGAAATATAGACCAGTAAGCTTCACAGCTATTTCGGAAACAACTTGAGAAGTTTCGGAGATATAAGATATGCATGCATTTGGAAAGACATAGTTTGACTTGGAACAGTCGGCATAGCTTTGTGCGTGGAAGATCATGCCTTCCAAATTTTGAGAGTTTTTTGAGGAAGTGACCAGGAAGGTTGACGAAAACAGGGTGGTGGACATAGTCTATATGGATTTCAGTAAGATCTTTGATAAGGTCCCACATGGTAGGCCGCTCTAGTAGGTTAGATCGAATGGACTCCAATGTAAAATGGCAAATTGACGACACAATTGTCTTGACATTATGAAGCAACAGGCTATGGAGGGGGTATGCTTGTCGGACTGGAGGCCTGTGACTAGTGGAGTGCCTCAGTGGTCGGTCCTGGGCCCATTGCTGTTTGTTATCTATACCAATGATTTGGACCAGAGTGCACAACGCAACGCTAGTAATTTTGCAGATGACACTAAATTAGGAGATATCATTTACAATGAAGAATATTATCAGAAATTGCAGCAGTACCTTTATCAGCTGGGGAAGTGGGCTGAGAAATAGCAAATGGAGTTTAATATAGATAATTGTGACGTCTTGCATTTTGGAAAGTCAAATCCCGGTAGGAGTTTAATGATAAATGAAAGGGTCTTAAGGAGTGTAGTGGAACATAAGGACGTTGGGGATCAGGTGCACGGTTGTCTGAAATTTGAGTCACAGATAGACAGGACAGTGAAGAAGGCTGTTGGCACACTGGCCTACATCAGCACATTGAGTATAGAAGTGGGGACGTTTTGTTGCAGTTGTCCAGGATGTTGGTAATGCTGTAGTTGGAGTATTGTGTTCAGTTTTGTTCACCTTGCTCTAGAAAGGATATTATTGAACTAGAAAGTATGCAGAACAAATTTCCAAAGATGTATCCTGGGCTAAAGGCTCTAAGTTATAGGCAGAGGTTGGACAGGTTAGAACTTATTTCTTTACAGCGCAGGAAACTGAGGGGATTCTGATAGAAGTGCAGCTCTTATAAAATAATGAGAGGCGTGTTTGTGGTGAATACTTCAAATTTGTTCCCAAGGTTGGTGAATCGAGGACTAGAGGACATCCATTAATGTTTCGAAAGGATACAAAATATAAAAAGGAAACTGAGTGACAACCTTTTCACATAGAGTGTGGTACGAAGATGGCCTGAGCTGTCAGTGGAAGTGATTGAGGTGGGTACAATTATAACATTGAAAAGGCAATTGGACAAAAACACAGATAGGAAATGATTAGAGGGATACAGAACAAGGGCAGGGAAATGGGGTGAGTCTGGATGTACATTTTGGTTGCCATGGACCAGCTGGGCCAAATGGCCAGTCATACAGGCAGTAACGTGCGATATGACTGTAAATGAATGTGTTTTGGAGTGGAGGCAGTGTGGGAGAGACTGAGATAAAATGTCATGGAAGGATATGTTCACAGGTTTCAGAATGCTGAAATGAAGACATCTCGCTCGTATCATGCAACACAGTCAGTATTATGAAGAATGATGAGTGAAAGGGATATTGCTGTGAGTTCAGGCGATGGAGAGTTTTGGATGAGCATTTGTTCTGCAGCATTGTAACTGGAAATGAGGACAGCAGAGTCTTCACCTCACTGGGCTGAATCTAACAAAAAACTGTCGCAGTGACATTTTCATTAAGTTGTGACAGAGGGTTTGGCTGCACGAGGCCGAGCTCATTTCCTGGTGCTATCTTACCAAACTCATCTCATTAACTACCCACCCCACTCCATAGTGTCCCTTCCATACAATTCCAGCCCCATTCTGCCACCCATCATGAGTGGAGGTACTAACAATCTCCCGGATGCCCCTGGATATTCTGTGATCCGTGACACTGGAGCCATATTTAAAAGGCCAATGGGCACATGGTTGCGCTTTCTCAGTTTGGAGCTGCCCTGCGCATAATCCCCAAGCATGTCAGCGCAGTGGAAATTACACCACGGTTTGTCGACAGCAGCACGGTGGTCCTGGTGGATGGGCTAGTATAAAATGGGACCATGCTCTTCCCAGAGGGAGCCACACGACCAGACCCACCGAGCATGGTCTGTTCTCACCACCCAGCTCAGTGCAGTATCTGCGGTCTGAAGAGATGTCCATCAATACAGGACAAGCATCAATAACCTTCCCCACTCTGTAGGGATAAGGGTCACCGTATTCTCACTGCTCCCTTTCACTCACTGCATATCTGTTATAGCACCGACCCTGAACAAGGCTCATGGTCCACCACTCTCACTACTGCATGCAGCACCTTCCCTCTCTTTCTGCCTTGCCTTTCTAATGCCCCCCACATAGTTATAGGATATTCTGGGGAATGACAATTATGGAATATTTTAGGTATTATTCCAACTTATTCCCAGTTTCATGAAAACGGCTGTGCCCCAGTGTGTAACACGAAAGAGGATGGAGTAGAGATGTACGTTTTCCAAATCGCACACAATTAAAATCCATCATGGGGCCATTCAGTACTTCAAATATGTTCCAACATTCAATACGTTTGGGGGTGATCTGATGGTTTTCTCAGCTCCATGTTACAGGAACTGTCAGTCATTCAGCCCCCAGGTTCCTGTTACCGAGCAGATGATTCTCAGACACTTCATAACCCGGGTTTCTTCTAGCATGTGTTCAGAAGGCATTTCCCATGGGGATGGATTCTCCTTACAATATATTTCATCTGATTTATAAATTCATGCAACAATCAGTATGCTTTCCACAGACCATTCAAAAACATGCACTTATTTTATGGTTGTCAGTATCCAATCACAATTAGTCATCCTGGTTATTTCACTTGTCTCACCTTATTGTATTCAGCCAAAGACAGCTTCCAAACACTTGTCTCATTATTAAATACAATTTCTAGCAGAGAACATTTTTGTCTCAAATACACCTTTTTCCTTGTCATTAAAATTTCTCTTGCCCTTTTTCTGCGGCTGATTCTGTGTGTAGCAGTTGTACCGTCTCCCACTCAGTTGACTGGATGGTTGGTTTGTGGTGCCGAAAGAGGACACCAGCGCAGGTTCAATTCCCCCCGCTGACAGAGGTTACCATGAAGGGGATGCTCTCTCAACCTCACCCCATCACCCGTGTGGTGACCTTCAACGTAAACCACCACGAGTGGTCTCTCTAATAAGAGTTATTTGGGACTCTCATCCATCAATGTTAGCATTTTAATTTTTTAGCAATATTTTTTATTGAAAATGATATTTTTATTATTATATTAAACCAATATCAAAACAACTCAAATAAGTGAACAAAGTTACACCCATGTGCATGTATATACAAAATAAGTTAGTCTCTAAACGGACAGAAGAAAAACAAAAATAAACAATAAATAAATAATAAATAATACGGTTCAGCATAACAAAGTGATAGCTCTCGTTCTTCGAGAGCATTAACTGATACACATTCATACGTTCATAATTCCTAATATGTGATTCATTCGACAATATCGTCATGACTATATAAAAGAGGTAAAAACAATGACTGCAAATGCTGGAAACCAGATTCTGGATCAGTGGTGCTGGAAGAGCACAGCAATTCAGGCAGCATCCGAGGACAGGCAAAATCGACGTTTCGGGCAAAAGCCCTTCATCAGGAATAAAGGCAGAGAGCCTGAAGCGTGGAGAGATAAGATAGAGGAGGGTTGGGGTGGGGAGAGAGTGGCATAGGTCAGTGGGGAAGGAGATGAAGGTGATAGGTCAGGGAGGAGAGGGTGGAGTGGATAGGTGGAAAAGGAGCTGGGCAGGTCGGACAAGTCCGGACAGGTCAAGGGGACAGTGCGGAGCTGCAAGTTTGAAACTAGGATGAGGTGGGGGAAGGGGAAATGAGGAAACTGTTGAAGTCCACATTGATGCCCTGGGGTTGAAGTGTTCCGAGGCGGAAGATGAGGCGTTCTTCCTCCAGGCGTCTGGTGGTGAGGGAGCGGCGGTGGAGGAGGCCCAGCACCTCCATATCCTCGGCAGAGTTGGAGGGGGAGTTGAAATGTTGAGCCACTGGGCGATTTGGTTGATTGGTGCGGGTGTCTCGGAGATGTTCCCTAAAGCGCTCTGCTAGGAGGCGCCCAGTCTCCCCAATGTAGAGGAGACCGCATCGGGAGCAACGGATACAATAGATGATATTAGTGGATGTGCAGGTAAAAATTTGATGGATGTGGAAAGCTCCTTTGGGGCCTTGGATAGAGGTGAGGGAGGAGGTGTGGGACCTGCCCAGCTCCTTTTCCACCTATCCACTCCACCCTCTCCTCCCTGACCTATCACCTTCATCTCCTTCCCCACTTGAACTATTGTACTCTATGCCACTCTCTCCCCACCCCACCCTCCTCTATCTTATCTCTCCACGCTTCAGGCTCTCTGCCTTTATTCCTGATGAAGGGAAGAAAGTGAGGTCTGCAGATGTTGGAGATCAAAGTTGAAACTTTATTGCTGGAACAGCACAGCAGGTCAGGCAGCATCCAGGGAACAGGAGATTCGACGTTTCGGGCACAGGCCCTTCTTCAGGCTTTTGCCCGAAACGTCGATTTTGCCTGTCCTCGGATGCTGCCTGAATTGCTGTGCTCTTACAGCACCACTGATCCAGAAAATGACTATATAAAAGCCCTTTTTAGACTGGCAGGTAAGCCTGTATTGTGGTAATCCAAAAAGGGTTGCCATACCTTATATAAATCTTTGCTTTTCGGTGCACCATACTGGTGAGAACGTCTAAAGGGATATTCTCCATGACGACCTTACAACTACCCAATAGACCCGGAGGTTTATCAGACATCCAACACAACAGAATATTTTTCCTAGCACAGGAAGTATGGGGGAAATACGAAAGGAGTATTGTGCATCAGTATTTACTGTGGAAAATGATATGGAAGATTTCCCTAAAATATAGGGAAATAGATGGTGACACCTTGCAAACTGTCTATATTACAGAGGAGGAAGTGCTGGATGTCTTGAAACGGGTAAAGGTGGATAAATCCCCAGTAACTGATCAGGTGTATCCTAGAACTCTGTGGGAAGCTAGAGAAGTGATTGCTGGGCCTTTTGCTGAGATATTTGTAATATGGATAGTCACAGGTGAGGTGCCGGAAGACTGGAGGTTGGCAAACGCTGTGCCATTGTATAGGAAGCGTGTTAAGTACAAGCCAGGGAACTATAGACCAGTGGGCCTGACGTTGGTGATGGGCAAGTTGTTGGAGGGACTCGTGAGGGACAGGATGTGCATATATTTGGAAAGGCAAGGACTGATTAGGGATAGTCAACATGGCTTTGTGCGTGAGAAATCATGTCTCACAAACTTGATTTAGTTTTTTGAGGAAGTAACAAAGAGGATTGATGAGGGCAGAGGGGTAGATGTGATCTAAATGGACTTCAATTAGGGTTTTGATGAGGTTCCCCATGGGAGACTGAATGGCATGGTTCGATCTCATGATGTACATGGAGAACTAACCATTTAGATACAGAACTGGCTCAAAGGTAGAAGACAGAGGGTGGTGGCGGAGGGTTGTTTTTCAGACTGGAGGCCTGTGACAAGTGCAGTGCCATAATGATCTGTGCTGGATTCACTACTTTTTGTCATTGATATAAATGATTTGGATGTAAGCGTAAGAGGTACAATTAGTAAGTTTGCAGATTACACCAACATTGGAGGTGTAGTGGAGAGCGAAGAGGGTCACCTCAGATTGACCAAATGGCCAATGGGCTGAGGAGTGGCAGATGGAGTTTAATTCAGATAAATGCGAGGTGCTGCATTTTGCGAATGAAATTCTTAGCAGGACGTATACATTTAATGATAAGGTCGCAGGGAGTGTTGCTGAACAAAGAGACCTTGGAGTGCAGGTTTATAGCTCCTTCAAAAGGGAGTTGCAGGTAGATAGATAGTGATGAAGGCGTTTCCTTTATTGGTCAGAGTATAGAGTACAGGAGTTGTAAGATCATGTTGCGACTGTACAGGACACCAGTTAGGCCAGTGTTGGAATGTTGCGTGCAATTCTGGTCTCCTGCTATCGGAAAGATGTTCCGAAACTGGAAAGGGTTCAGAAAAGATTTCACGGATGTTGCCAGCGTTGAAGGATTTGAGCTATAGAGAGAGGCTGAACAGACTGGGGCTGTTTTCCCAGGAGCGTCGGAGGCTGAGTGCTGACATTATAGAGTTTTACTAAATTATGATGGGCATGGATAGGGTAAGTAGGTAAAGTCTTTTCCCTGGGGTCGGGGAGTTAGAACGAGAAGGTATAAGTTTAGGGTGAGAGGGGAAAGATATAATAGAGAACTACGGGGCAACTATTTCACACAGAGAATGGTATGTGTATGGAATGAACTGCCAGGTGATGTCAGGGAGGCTGATACAAGTGCAACATTTAAGAGGCATTTGGATGGATGAATGAATAAGAAGGGTTTGGAGGAATATGGGCCGGGTGCTGGCAGGTGGGAATAGATTGGTTTGGGATATCTGGCCGGCATGGACGGGTTGGACTAATGGGTCTGTTTCCATGCTGTACATCTCTATGACTCTATGACCCTATGACTTACATTGATCTCTGTTTTTTGTTGCACCATGTTGGTGTGAAAGTCCAAAGGGATATTCTCCATAATGAGCTTACAAAGTCCCAACAGAACCGGGGAGTTTTCAGACATACAACACAACATAATATTTTCCCTAGCCCAGAAAGTAAAGGTATTTTTTTCCATGTGCATCTGTGTAAGATACTCTGGGCAGGCCCAGGAAAAGAGAAACCGGGTCCATCTCCAATTCGGTCCCCAGGACTCACTGTACCACACCTAACGCAGTGCTCCAATATATACGAAGCCTGTAGCAGGACCACGTGCAATGAGTAAGAGTGTCTGTAGTCATTCTGCATTTTTTAATAGATATTTTTATTAGAAATTTAACATTTTTACAAGTTTACAAAAATAAACAAAACTCTCAGATATAAACATTGATATACAATTAGCTCAAATATACAATAGCCAAAATTTGACAACAACAAAAAAAAAACAAAACAAAACAAAACAACAAAAAAAAACAAACAGACAAAACTCAACTATCTACTAATCTAACCTACAACTAACCAGGGTGTATATTTAAGTCTCTTACATGCTCGGGATGTGTTAACATCAGATATGATAAAACCCGTATTCGTGCGGGATTCCTCCCCCGAGGGGCCGCGGACCAGCCAGGTTCGTAGTCTCAATTAAATAAAAGCCCTTGTTAGGATAGCCGAAATATCTGTATTTATGTAATTCAAAAAGGGCTGCCATATTTTATAAAATAATTCGGTCTTTCGGTGCACCATATTTGTAAGGAAGTCAAGGGGAATACATTCCATAATTAGTCTGTGCCAATTTGAAAGTCCAGGGGGGCCCTCCACCACCCAGTTCATCAAAATATTTTTCCTTGCACAGAAAGAAAGAATAGAAAATAGTCTCTTCCCGTACGTGTCCAGGGAGGGAAAGTTCGAAAAGCCCAAGAGGAGAGATACGGGGTCCACTTTTATTTCCGTTCCTAAAATTTCTGTCAGGGTACTTGCTACTTTAGTCCAATATCCACGGATCTTATGACAGGTCCATAAGCAATGTACAAGAGTGCCCACCTCTATTTTGCATTTAGGACACATTGGAGATGCTCCTGCCTTAAATTTTGCCAATCGAACCGGTGCTATATGGGCCCTATGAAGTATCTTCAGCTGGATAGCCTGGGTTCTGTTACAAATAGTAATTCTTCTAGCATTTTCCCAGATATCATTCCACGTTTCTGTGGAGATTTCTAGTCCCAGATCCTGATCCCATGTTTTAAGCAGATTATCCATATATCCCGATACTTCATCATGTAGCAAATGATAAATATTACTGACGGAAGATACCCCCACTGGTCGTAGGACACTACATTCTCTATCGGATTTATAAAGACTATCTAATAACGTAGTCTTCTTCTGTATAAAATCTCGAATTTGGAAGTATCGAAAGAGGTCTCCATTGGGTAATCCGAATTTCTGACGCAGCTGTCCGAAAGACATCAGGACCCCATCTTTAAATAAATCCCTAAGACATGAGATACCCCTGGCTCTCCAGAGTTTAAAAGTGGCATCTGTTAACCCCGGTTGGAATCCCCATGCTCCCACTATCGGTGCATAGGGGGATGTTTTATGTGAATTACCCTCATTTTGCCGCATTATATTCCAAGCCTTGATTGTATTCAGTATTATAGAGTTTTTACAGTGATCTGTAATGATTTTCCTCTTGTCTGAGAATAAAAGGTTAATAAGTGGGTATTTTACTTGAGAAGCCTCGATGTCCAACCAGATTGATTGTGGATCAGACAAGACCCAATCAGCTATATAACTTAATAGGGAACTTAATTGATATTTCCTAAAATCTGGGAAGTCCAATCCACCCCTTGCCTGTGGAAGCTGTAGCTTCTTCAGCTTAATGAGGGGTCGCCTATGGTTCCAGATAAAGGAACTCAGCCAGCCGTATAATTTACATAAAGCTGTCCTCGGCAGCATCACCGGAAGCATTCTCATAGGATATAGGAGACGGGGCAGGATATTCATTTTGATTAATGCTATTCTACCCAGCCAGGAAATTGGCAGGTCTCCCCATCGCTGGAGGTCCTGCCTTATCCTTTCCAATAAATACACAAAATTAGCCTTATACAACTGACCAAATACTGGAGTAATAAAAATGCCTAAATATAAGAAACCCTCCAGGGACCAGCGAAAGGGAAAAAGGGAACCGTCCGCTAAGCGGGGTATCACAGCAAGGCCACCCATTGGCATAGCTTCCGATTTTGAAAAATTAATTTTATAGCCTGAGAATGCACTAAATGTATTAATAACTTGGATTAAGCGAGGTATGGACATCAAAGGGTTACTGAGGAATAGAAGAACATCATCTGCATAAAGGGTAATTTTATGTTTACCTGTACCAATCCTTGGGGCCACTATGTTAGGATCAGCTCGTATAGCTTCTGCTAGTGGTTCAATTATTAGCGTGAATAACAATGGCGAGAGGGGACATCCCTGACGGCAGCCCCTACCCACACTGAAGCTATCCGAGCCTAATCCATTGGTAACCACAACTGCTTTGGGATCACTATACAATGTTGAGATCCATTTGGTAAACACCTGTCCAACACCAAACCTCTCCAATGTGTAAAACAAATATGACCATTCGACCCTATCAAATGCCTTTTCCGCGTCTAATGAAACCACTACTCCTGGTATCTTTCCCTGATGACAAGCTTGAATCATATTCAGAGCCCTTCCAACATTATTGGATGATCTACGGCCCTTAATAAACCCCGTCTGATCCTCCTTTATAATATGTGGCAGTATCCTTTCTAATCTCAGTGCTAACGTTTTAGAGAGGATTTTAAAATCTACATTTAGCAAGGATATTGGTCTGTATGATGTACAATCTTCTGGGTCCTTTCCTTTTTTGAGGATAAGAGAGATATTTGCCTCTTTCAGCGAAGGCGGGAGACAGCCCTGACTATATGCATAGTTATACATGTCCATAAGTGGACCAACCAGTATTTCTGTAAATTCTTTATAGAATTCAGCTTGAAAGCCATCTGGGCCCGGCGTCTTACCATTTTGAAGGTGCCTAATTGCATCAACTATTTCTTGGGGTGTAAGAGAAGCATTTAGGACCGATACTTGTTCCGGAGTTAGGTCTCGAAAAGTCAAATTTTTAAAAAATGACTGCATCCTCTTCGCCCTATCTTCACAATCCTGTGATTTATATAACTCAGAATAGAATTTTCTAAAGGTCGCATTAATCTTTTTATGATCATGAGTCAAAATACCCGTACTTTCCTTGATAGACATAATCGTCTGAGGGGCCTTTTTTTTCTTTGCAAGAAATGCTAAGTATCTACCCGGTTTGTCGCCATATTCATATAATCTTTGCTTTGCAAATAATATTTCCCTCTTAGCCGTTTGAGTAAGTGTAATATTTAGAGCTGTCCTAAGAGCTGTAATCCTTTGCAATTTAATAATAGAGGGTCTATCAGTGTATGCTGTTTCAGCCGCTTTTAAGCGGGCTTCAAGCAAACGCTGTTGTTCTCCTTTTAATTTCTTCTGGGTCGCTGAGTAGGAGATGATCAAGCCTCGCGTGTAAGCTTTGATGGTCTCCCACATCATTGACGGGTTGCTAGCTGTATCTGAATTAATTTCTAAAAAAGTTTTAAATTCTTGAGAGAAGTACTTTACAAATTTACTATCTTTCATTAAGAAGGGGTCCATACGCCAATGCCGAGGGGATGTCCCACTGTTCCTCGCCTTAGTTTCCATATATACAGCAGCGTGGTCAGAAATTGCTATATTACCTATTTTACAGGATGATATGGAATTTAAAAAAATTGAGGGGGCAAAAAACATATCAATTCTGGTATGACATTTATGTGGATTAGAGTAGAAAGAAAAATCTCTACCCTGTGGATGAAGACATCTCCATACATCTACTAATCCTAATTCTTTGTTCAGATCCATCAATTGTCTAGATCTGGGAGATACTCCTGCAGTACTCTTGGGAATCCTGTCTATTTCTGGATCCATAATACAATTAAAGTCTCCCCCTATAATTATATGACGGGCATCAAAAGCCATCAATTTTGAGAAGGCTTCTGTTATAAATTTAAAGGGGTGTGCCGGGGGGCAGTACAAATTTAAAATCCCATATTCCTCTCCATTTATGAGAGCTTTAATCAAGATATATCGTCCAGATTCGTCTTTTATCTGCTTTAGGATTTTGAAAGGGAAATTCTTCCGAACAAGAATAACAACTCCCCTGCTTTTTGAGCTAAAAGAAGAAAAAAAGGCCTGATCAAATCCGCCCTGTCGTAATTTCAAGTGTTCTTTATCTGACAGATGCGTCTCCTGTAGGAGAGCTATATCAACTCTTTCCTTCTTAAGATTTGATAATATTTTCTTCCTTTTAAGTGGCGAATTACTCCCTTTGACATTCCAGGTGCACCACTTAACCGATTGATCAACCATAATCCTCTGGGCCAATCCGAGACCCCTCGGGAGGGGGAACCCTATCCAGAACATCCCGAGCATGGAACATGTAAAATTTACAAAAATAAACCCTCTTTAATACACCCACAACAATACAGTAAAAAACTATTTCTAAATAAAAAAAATATAAAACGTATCTAAGTGGAGACTTTCCCCCTTGTTCCCAGGGGGCATCACTTCCTCTCCAAAAATCCCTCATATCCTCTCCCAACCAATGTCCCACCCTTGACCCAGGCACTCCTCAATAAAGTGAGGAAAATTCAAATATAATACAAAGCTAGAGTTAACAGTGAACACCCCACCCCCACCCCTACCAACACCTGGGTATATTTGGTAATGTTAATACCATATATAAACATATAACTATAAAATTACCAGTTCAACAAATAATAATTAAATATGATAATAAAAATAACGAAGGGAAAAACAACCCCGCTCCTAAAGACAGAGGTAAAATCGAATAAGGTAACCACCTCCCCCCACCAACATTAACCAAATCCCCCAACTTATATATACAAATATATACATACACATACATATATATATATATATATATACATACATACACACACATATACATACACCCCTCATTTTTACATAAAATAATAACAGAAAACAACTCCAAGGGGGGGGGGGAGAAAATCAAATCCCTCTCCCCACCCCCCATAATAATATTAAGCAATAAGGTAAGAAAAAAAAAGGGAGGGGATATAAACCAAAACGGGGGGGGAAGGCAGACCAACATCCATTATGTCCTACAGTTTATCTAAGAGAGTCCAAGAATTCCTTAGCCTTTTCTGGTGATCCAAAGTTATATACAGAACCTTCATGGTTAAAGCGTAACATCGCTGGGTAGCGTAAGGAGTACTGTACATTTAAGTCCCTTAAACGCTTCTTCGCCTCGTCGAATGCCTTCCTCTTTCGAACCAGAGCCGGGGAAAAGTCCTGAAATAGCATGATCTTGGATCCTTTGTAGATCATAGCTTGGGGGTCTTTTCCGAGATTTCTAGAGGCTTCTAGGAGTATCTGCCTCTCCCTGTAGCTCTGCAGCCGGAACAGGACCGGGCGTGGGCGCTGGTTCGAGCCGGGCCCCCGTATTGCTACCCGGTAGGCCCATTCCACCCTTACCTGGCCTGATCCAGCTTGTAGATTTAAAAGTTGTGGCAGCCACTGCTCCAGGAATGCTGTAAGCTGGCCTTACTCTTCCTGCTCGGGAAGGCCCAGCAAACGAATATTTTTTCGACGACCTCGATTATCGAGGTCGTCAATATGATTTTCCAAGGTCCGGACTCGCTGCTCGAGAGTCCGGACCTGATCCACGGCCGATTGAGCGGTTGTCTCCGAGGTCGCGGCCTTTAGCTCCGCCCCTCCGACTCGGCGTTGAATTTCTTCAATTTCACGGTCGTGCTTCTTCAGCGCGGCCGACAACGACTCCCAACGGTTCCTGGATTCGACGATAAAGGCATCGATCTTTGAGTCAAGCTTGGAAAGCATTTCTGCAAGGCTTGCTACTGTAGGTAAGTCCCCCGGGGCGGCTGTGGACGCCTCTGCTGCAGCTGGAGAGTGTGGGGGAGGGGTTGCTGCTTGCTGAGAGCTGCGGGCTCCCTTCCCTTTAGTCATTTTAACTTAGGATAAAGTTGCTTAAATGTAGCTTAAATGTAATATTACACCACTAATTCAGTTACTAAACTATTATAAATGATTTATAAATGATTTGGTGAGCTTGGTAGGGGGTAGGTGACCCACTGTGCCCAAGTCTTGGGAGGAGCACTATAGACTCAGTCTTACTGGGTCGCCGCCATCTTGGATCCCCCCATTCTGCATTTAGAACATGCTGAAGATAATCCCACTTTGAATTTTGAGAGAAAATCTGGGGTCAGATAGAACCTGTGAAGATTTTTCAACTGCATGGAATGGGTTCTATTACAGATCAAATCCTTTGAGCATTTTCACAAATATCCTCACAGGGATATTTGTTTAGATTTCCGAAAAGATCTAAATCCCCAACTCTCTCGCACAGACGTCACGAAGCTGCACAGTCTTGTATGCGGGGACACTCTCCAACAAATGACACAGGAAACTGACAGAGAGGGTATTCTTTACAATAATCATCTGCTTCTCTGTATTGGAACTATAAGTATCTGTCAAAATTGTGTTTTTTAATCAAATCTCTAATCTGGAAAAAAACAGATGAATTTCCTACCATGTAGTCCATACTTACGAGTTATTTGATCAAACTGTATCATTGTTTCTCCTTCAAGTAACACGTGGTGGCTCGGTGGTTTGCACTGCTGACTCACCGCACCAGGGTCACAGGTTTGGTTCCAGCCTTGGGTGACTGGCTGTGTGGATTTAGTACATTCTCAAATGTGTCTGCGTAGGTTTCCTCCCACAGTCACAAACATGTGTATGTTAGATGGCTTGGCTATTGCTCAATCGCTCATAGTGTTCCAGGATCTGTAAGTTCAGACATTAGTCAGGATAAATATAGGATGGTAGGGGAATGGATGTGGGTGGGTTACTCTTCAGAGGGTCGAAGTGGACTTGCTGGGCCAAAGGACCTGTTTCCACACTGTAGGGATACTACTAATTCTCAATCACCCACACAAGGTATCCCCCTCGCTGCCCACAGTTTAAACCTGGAATCCACTATCCCTGGTATACCAATTACAGGGGTAAGAAACATGGGTTTGGCTGAATTGCCTCGATCTGACGCATTGTCCTTCAAGTTTTAACAGAATTGATAATCATTACTTTATGACAATATTCCATAAATGTTGTCATTTTATCAAAGAACATCAGCCTAATAAGGGTTCACTTTGTCTGAGAGGGCTCAATGTCTCGCCATATTGATGCCGAGACCTCAGCGGCCCAGGCACGAACAAACGATTAAAAAAAAACTTAATTGATTGATTTTAATCGGGGAGATCTACTCCTCACAATCTGTGGGGCAGTTGCAATTTTATTAGCTAGATAAAGAATCGTTTATGGTGCCAAATAAAAGAGCTAAATCAGCCATTATGTTTCCGAAATATCTGTCTGGGAAACATCATAGAAAGCATTCACACGGGGTGAAGGAAATGAGGAAGGACATTCATTTTAATAAAAGCTATCGGACCTAGCCAGGATATTGAAAATGCCTCCCATCTTTGAAGGTCTTGTTTAATTTTGTCAAACAAATGGACATAGTTCACATGAAATAAATGATCAAAGACAAATGTAATGCATGTACTGAAATAGCGAAACCACCCCCGTGACCATTCAAAAGGAAACCAGGATTTGCCCTCAGTATTTCCCTAAGACCTCCCATAGGCATGGCCTCCAACTTTGTAAAATTAATCTTATTGCCGGGAAAGTCAACAAGCGAATTAATGCATTGCATCACATGAACTACCGAAATTGCGGGATTTGACAAAAAACATAAGACCCTCATCTGCATACAATGTAATCTCACGCGACTTCTATCCCACTTCTGGGGCAGATGTGTTGGCATCCCGACGGATGGTCTCCACCAGTAGCTCAATCACCAATGTAAACAACAATGTCAATCACAGTATGCACTCTCGGCTGCCCTCAGCTGTGCCTCAAACCAGCGTTCCTGCTCCCCCTTCTGCTGCAGGCTAAGGAATAATTATTGCCTTGGCATAAGCCTAAGCAATTTCTCATAGAGTGGATGAGTTACTGGTTGAATCTGAATTAATGGCTGAGAAAGATCTGCAATCATTGCAGTGGGCGGCCCAGTGGCGCAGTGGCACAATGGTTAGCACTGCTGCTTCATGGTGCTAGAAACCCGGGTTCAATTCCCACCTCAGTTGACTGACTGTGTGGAGTTTATGCATTCTCCCCGTATCTGCGTGGGTTTCCTCCATGTGCTCCGGTTTCCTCCCACAGTCCAAAAATGTGCAGGTAAGATGAATTGGCCATGCTAAATTGCCCGTAGTGTTAGGCGAAGGTGTAAATGTCAGGCAATGGGTCTGGGTGGGTTGCGCTTCGGCGGGTCAGTGTGGACTTGTTGGGTCAAATGGCCTGTTTCTGCACTATAAGTAATCTAATCTAAATACTCAATGAACTAACTAGTCTTGACAATAAAGGGGTACATTCGCCAATGTATCCAAACTGCTATATTGCTCTTAATCAATAAGTATACTGCTGCATGGTCAGAAAAGGTAATATTCCCAACTGTATAGGAGCCACCAAATCTAAGATTGTTGCAGGGATAGGGAAGATATCAACCCTCGTGTGGCATTCCTGCGGGTTAAAGAAGAAAATAAAATCTCTAGTTGTGATGTGGATCTGCCTCCAGACATCCACCAGCTCTAGTTCTGCACACAAATCCACTAATTGCTTACATTATAACGAGGGTATTAAAAGTGGAGAAATAAACCTGATCAAACCCAACCTGCTGTAATGTCAAATGTTCCTTGTCATCAAAGTGCAATAGGACAACATCCACCCTCTCTTTTTACGACTAGAAAGTACATTTTTCCTCTTTTCTGGCCAATGACTCCCCTTAATGGACCATTCTGTCCACGGTGGGGTCCATAAGACAGTGGAAGTCTTCTACAATTATGTGCCACGATGCAAGATATCTGAGTTTGGAAAATGTATCTACCAGGATTTTAAGAGGGTGCGCCGGGGGGGTCAATAAACATTCAAAATACTGTATTATTTACCATAGTTCAAGGCTTGGGGGATCATGAGCCTCCCGTGAGAGTCAAATACGAACTAATTAGTTAAATGGAAGATTCTTTTTATCTATTATGGCTTCTCCCCTACTCGTAGTATTAAAAGAGGAGAAATAAACCTGATCAAACCCAACCTGCTGTAATGTCAAATGTTCCTTGTCATCAAAGTGCAATAGGACAACATCCACCCTCTCTTTTTACGACTAGAAAGTACGTTCTTCCTCTTTTCTGGCCAATGACTCCCCTAAATGGTCCATATACACCATTTAAGCACATCATTACCCAGAACACACTGTAGCAACATTTGAACTCGAGAGAGGAAGAACTCGAATTACTGATCATTAATAAACAAATTCTCATAAACCTTAAAACTACACAAACTAAGACTCCTGCAACTGCCAACTCTCAAAACTTTCCAAAACTAAGCATTTTAAGTAAATGGCTTGGATGGAGTGGGTTAGGGAACCACTTTACCCGTGCTGTGATGCATAGCCCGACAAAGTAGTCCTTCCAGATCGCCACCATTTTTGATTTCCCCTTAACATTTTATCGATATTATCATTTCATTTTGCACTATATTCCTGGATGTTCTTGATCAGTGTGATTTTGTACCACTGTCAACATTTCCCCAACACTGCACATTCCTGCCATTTCCCAATAATCCTCGACTCCTTTATAATTTGTGAACCTTCTTTCCATGCCTCAAACATATTCAATATCTCTGCCTCCAATGATCTGCGGGGAAGACAGTTCCAAATACTCTCACCATTGAGAAAACAAAAATTAACTTCATCTGAGCGAGAGATTATTTTTGTCTCCTTATCTGAGAAAGGATATAATTAAATTGAAAGCATTTCAGAGATGTTTTACTTAATGTATTCCAGGAATGATGGTCTTATATTATGAAGGCTTTAACAGGTTACTCTTGAAATGAGAGGTGATCTTATTGAAATATACAAAACCGGGAGGAGAGTGGATCAGATAGATACCCACTGGGTGTTTGCATAGTCCAAACTTCTTGTTGTTTTTATAGAATCTCAACAGTGTGGAAGTAGGGCATTCCGTCCATTAAGTCCACACTGATTCTCGGAAGAGTATCCCCTCCTGTACCTGCCCCCCTACTCTATCCATGTAACCCTGCATTTCCCATGACTAAACTATCCAACCTACACATCTCTGGGCACTATGGGCAATTTAGCATGACCAATCCGCTCTCAGCTGCATATCTTTGGACAGTGGGTGGAAACTGGAACACTGGGAGGAAACCCACACAGAGATGGGAAAAATGTTCAAAATCCACATAGAGGTTTGCCCGAGGTTGGAATTGAACACAGCTACTTGGTGATGGGAGGTAGCGGTGCTAACCACATATCCACCATGCGCATCTGTTAGTTCTGTTAGTTACTTTTGGCTGACGAAAGAAATCTGCCTGACTTGTTCCTGTCACTGAACCTGACTCAGTCTGAGACCTTTATCATCGGCCATATCACCAACCTGGTTATATTTAAAATTTGGTGTTAGCAGTGGAGGAATGGGACGTGAAAAGGAAACAGTGACATCCTCCAACCTCCGTCAGAGCAGGAATTAGGAGAACTGCACAAAATGGGATTTCAGTCAAGTGGGAATTCTCTTTCCCAGAAGTTTGGGATGGCTGGATCTTTATATTATATCGAAGCTGGCTTTATCTGATTTTCCATGGACAGGTGAATCAGGGATAATGGTGCATGGAAACAAACGTGCAGCTGGGATCACAATGAGATGAGCCATGACCTTATATACCGGTGGAGTAGTGTGAAAGGGCCGAATGGCCCACTTCTGTCCCTCAGCCCTATGTTCTGATGTTCCATTCAGGCCTCAGACCTGTGGAACAGGGGCAGATCGAGGCCACTCCGATGGTTAGGTGTAGTTTTGGAAATGTACTTGGAAATTCCAGGCTGGAACAGGAAGTGACCACCACGCCAGCCCCCAGTCTCTGTTTCCAGGCTTCTACTCGCTTTAACTTCTGCTCCAGATGTCGGTCATGTTGCAGACCGCTGAGATTACAGCCACGTACCCCACTCGGGGTTAACAAAACAAATCCCCTGCTCTCACTGAATACAATATTGTACAACACGATTTCCAGCAAAATAACCCCTTACTTTCCAAAAGCATGACATATGAAATTAAAAAATAAGAACAGGAGTAGGTCAATCGGTCCCTCAAGCTAACTCTGTCAATTGATAGAACTTGGCTGATCTACCCCAGCCCTCAACTCCACTGTCTTGCCGACTCCTTGTATCCCTCCACACCTCTCTGGGTGAGGGAGTTCCAGACTTTCAATACCTTCGGAGAGAAGCCATGACTCTGCATCTCAGATTGAAATCGATGTTCCTTATTCGGTATCGATATAATCGTGTTCGACAGCTTGCACAAGAATGGAAAAAAACTTCTCAACATCTTTCTTGTCCAATCCCTTCTGTGTCTTGTAGGTTTCAGCAGGATCACTCCTCATTCATTTAAACACTAATGAATTATCGCTTCACCATTTTAGAGATTCTAAATAACTCAATGCTTTCATCCCAGGAAACTGCCTAATGTACTAACCTGCTGCATCAGCATGCTGACTTTATGTTTTATACACAGGAAGACTCCAATGCCTTTACTGTTCCTTTTCTGGAAGTCCTCCGCATTAAATAACAGCCTGCCTTTTGATTCTTAGTGTTATACTCAAACTCGGATGTATATTGCACTCAGCTCCCTCCTTCAGGCTGTCAGCTTAGATTGCAAATAACTGATGCCATCAGACTGATACTTGTGGTACTCCAGCAGATACACCTTTACCATAAAGATCCATTAATCCCGACTCTCTGATTTCTGTGTTAACAAATCACTATCCCATGTTAATACAGTATCCGATGTCCTGGAGCTTCTGTTTTGTGTAAGAACTTTTGTTTTGTAATACCTTGTGGAAAATCTCTGGAAAGCCTGGTGTCTACCAGATCCCCTTTATCAAGTCCGCTTGTTACATTAACAGGCATCCCCAGAAAAACCTTGCATGATTTTATAGGGCAAAATATCATTTCCCTTTCACAAAACCACACTGACTCTGCATGAAGCTTTTCTAAATGTCTATATGTTTGCCCAAATTAGTTTTAAATGTTGTAGCTGTCCTTGCATCTCCCACTCTTCCTCTGGAAGCTCATTCCATTCCCCCACCACCCTCTGCGTAAAAACGCTGCCCTTTAGTCCCTTTCAAATCTACCCTCTTTCACCTTAAACCTATTCCCTGTATGTTTGGATTCCCCTATCCTGTGGAAAAGATCTTGGCTATTCACCCTATCCATATCTCTCATGATTGTATAAGTTTCTATGTCAATCCTCAATATCCTACATTCCATTTGATGCTAACTTCAAGAACAATCGTTTAAAGATAAGCACGGCAAAATTGAAGCAATATTAAAAATGACAGGTAACCAATACTCAGCCCAAACGTCATACTGTGATTTGTTTTTCTCCATATTACAAAAATAATGCAGCATGAAACGCTTACTAGTGCCAATAAGAAGTCAAGCACCTGAATTCCTTTATCTAAAGGTGGTAATGATCACGACAGTGAAAACGTATCTGTGGCCAGATTTATATAATACCACATGATCAACATTCTCCCTCCTGGCTTCCGTATGACTTTCTGTGTTTGCGTCTTCTTTATCTTGCATTCAATAGAGAGAACCCCTTTCCCCCAGTCACACCTCAAGTTCGACCCATTATACAGAATCTTTTCTTTCACCACTGCTAAAAGTGCGTTTTTCTTTTGCCACACTCTCTTTTTTCTGTCACCCATCCTCCACATATGGCATGGGACTAAAAGACCATTTTGCAATTGTATTCAGTTTTGAAGAATTGGCACACTGGACTGGAAACGCTAACTCTGTTTCTCTTTCCCTGCAGATGTTGACAGGCCTGATGAGTTTCTCCAGAAATGAATAGGCACAGAACGATTTTTCGATTAAACTAATAATTATGGACACTGGAAATAAAAATACAAAAACATTTGCAGAAGGATCACTGGACCTGAAAGTTTACTCTGCATTCACTCCAGAAAATTCTGCAATATCTTTCGCAATTTTTTCAGCAATTTCTGTTTTTGAACAATTTCCAATGACATATTGTCAAAGATGCCCAAACATCCTGTCCAACATGGAGCGCCGTACACTGGGAACTGAACAGCAACGCATGGTGACAAGTTCCTTGACTCTGAAACTGCATAAAGCTGGCACCACTGATACTGCAGAGCTCTGAATCATGGTCAGGGAGAAAAACAGAAGGAAACACATTCACTTCAATTACAGAAGATGGCATTACTGAAAGGAAAAGATTCAGATTATTACCTTAAATGGATATTGTTTATATAACAAATTGGAGGCGTGACACCAAGGAAAGACTTCCAGCAGATTGAGAATATGAAAGTGGAAGTATTTCCACATCTGAAAACAGAGTAGGTGACTGCATACAGGGCTGATGGGTGAATGGGTCTCGGTGTGAACTGGGGGACAGTCAGTAGAATTGAATTGTAGATATTGCAGCTAAAACTGGGTTATCATCTGATGCGGTAGATTTCAATGACAATCTGTAACTTTTCCCCCAGGATAGTCCATCCGTCTACCATTTCCATCAAGCCGATCCATGGGTCAGTGACGAGTGTGAGTGAACATGTTCGGGTCGGAATCACGTGCACCTACTCCTGTGACAACCCATAAAGCTACCGCACTTGACTGGTTACACTACAAACAGCAGGACTAATATCAGATACAAGAGAGAGAGTTGATCCCAAGACTAACAAATCAGATATAAGTTCTGTCGTCTGTCAAACCCATGCATAAAAGTCCATGGACCATTAAAGAACTTACTGGAGGAGAGGGCTCCACAAATATCCCCATCCTAAATAATGGAATATCCCTGTGCATCCATGTAAAAGATGCAGTATCTGCACCATCCTCAGTCAGAAGTGTTGAGTCGATTACCCACCTCACCCTCAATATGATACCCTCAGAATTACAGATGCCTGTCTTCAACCAATTCAATTCACTGCATGTGATATGAAGCAACAGCTGGACACTGTAGATACGACAAAGGCATTTGGCCCTGACACCATTCCTGCAATAGGACTGAGGACTTTTGCTACAAAACAAGCCGTGTACCCGAGGAAGCTGTTTCAGTCCAGCTCCAACTCTGACAACTCCCTGGCAATGTGGGTAATTAGCAACTGCAGTTCTCACTTTCTCCTAATGTTGGTAATTACTCAACTATGTCCCATCCCCTAAGAAGGGAATAATTACAATCAGACGAATTGCCACGCCCTCAGTCCCATCACGATGGTCAAATTGGTTGGAGTTATTTTTGATAGAGCTGTCAAACAGCACAGAAATAATCGGTTCAGTGTGGTTTCCGATCGGGCCCCATGTGGAGGTGGCGCTATTGTGGAATTGTCATTGGATTGCTAATACAGACCAGGATAATTCTCTGGCAACTGGTGCAAGTTACAAACAATTAATTAGATATTGAGATCTATTATCTGGTGTCAGTAATAGTGATCTTGTGTTCAATGTGGATTATAGACGTCGATCTCCTTCCCCAGTGTAGTTTCAGGAAGTGAATCTCCCGTGCTTTCCTGGTCTGGCCTAAAAGTGACTCCAGACACACAGAGATGTGATACACTCTTCAATGGTCCCTGAAACGGCTAAGCAAAGCATTCAATTGTATCAAACTGCTCCGAGGTCTTAAAGGATAAACCCGGAGAGAACAGCCGGCACCAGCCTCGTTATCAGAAAAGGGAATGGGAAACACAATCCTGTCGACCTTGCAGAGACCTCCTTCCTAACAGCTGAGAGCTTGTGACAACATTTACAGAGCATTCCCACACACTGCACAGAAGCATCGGCAAAGGAATACGTCATACAACTCATTGAGCTTTCCCTATTCTAGTTAATGGCCGAACATCTCCTCAACGCAGTTTTCCCCATACAATATACATATCCCTTAATATATTAAAACATTATGAAACATAAAATGAGAACTGCTGTTGTCCATTCAGCCCATCAGTTTTGCACCTCCATTCTATGTACAGGCAGTTCACCAATAACGCGTGTTGATTAAATACAATTTGGCTGCAATGCAATTCATGAACCTTTTTCTATAAAGTGAACTGTTTACTGTGACGCGATTCCTTGGCTGGCACCAGCTGAACAGCAAATCCTGCCTCAGAAACCCTCTGTCTACAAAAGGTACAATCAATGTGTTCAGCAAAAACAGGAATGCAATCGGCTCTGCAGGCCTTGAAACTGAGTCTGAAACTGGGAATTGTAGTCTATATTTAGAAATAACTTTATTTCAAACTGTGGGGAGAATCTTGGGGAGAACTGGAATTCGGCATCGGCATCACATGGTCAGTCAGCCCCCACGCGCTTTCTGGTGAAGATTGTGGTGAAAGGTACGGTGCACCAGTGAGTGACTGTAGTGCAAAAGTGTTACATTTACAGCACTGTTCCATTATAACATGTAATTTAAAGATTTATTTAGACTGTCCTACTGTGTGTTAGATCAAATTTAATTTTTGGTTCTAACTGATATTTTTGGGAGGTCGCCTCTTACCCTCATTTTTCCATAGACCCCATTATTAATATTGCACGATTTTCTACAACACAGTGTTGCACAGGAACACAGTAATTGTGTTATTGGAGAACAACCTGGAATAATAGCTGATCTTCTATCTTCACACCATACTCCTGCTCTCTCCCTATCCCTTTTGTTTCCAGAAATCCTTATTTATATTCAGCCCCTTGTCTTCCACCACCTGATTTGGGAGAGAGTACCCCTGGTTCGCCAGTCTCCGAGTGCAGACATTTATTCTCATCTCAATGCAAAGTGGCCTGTCTGTACCTAATATTGTGGCCCCTGGTTTTAGACGTTCCAACCAGGCGATTTACTGATCTGCTTCTAATCTGTCTCCCCCTGTCAGAGTGTTATATATTTCACTGGGATTTTCATTCATTTTCCTAAAGCCCATGGAATACAGGTCCAGTTGCCCCAAACTCTGCTCCCACAACAAGTCTGTCATCCCAGAGATCAGTCTGGTCATCGTTTGCTGCTCTCCGTCAATGTCAGGTTTGTCGTCTGTTTGGAAAGGAGACCAAAACTGCACACAATACTGCACAATGATCGAGATGGGGTCTCACAAAGGCCCTGTACAGCTGCAGTAAGATACATTTACTCCTGTACTCAAATCCCCCTGAAATGAAGGTGAATACAGCATTTATCTTCCTTCCTTCTTTCTACTCCTGCAATATTGCTTTCAGTGATTGGTGTACAGGGACATCCAGATTCCTTTCAAAGTTATAGTTCCCCACGTGCTGGGCCTATATACAATTGTCAGCGTGGCAATGCCATTCCCAGTATTAGATTAGATTAGATTACATTACAGTGTGGAAACAGGTCCTTCGGCCGAACAAGTCCACACGGACCTGCTGAAGCGTAACCCACCCATACCCCGACATTTACCCCTTACTGAACACTACGGGCAATTTAGTACGGCCAATTCATCTGACCTGCACATCTTTTGTGACTGTGGGAGGAAACCGGAGCACCCAGCGGAAACCCACGCAGACACGGGGAGAACGTGCAAACTCCACACAGTCAATCGCCTCAGGCGGTATTGAACCCGGGTCTCTGGCGCTGTGAGTTGAGACTTTATTGCTGGAACAGCACAGCAGGTCAGGCAGCATCCAGGGAACAGGAGATTCGACGTTTCGGGCACATGCCCTTCTTCAGGAATGAGCAGAGAGTGTTCAGCAGGAGAAGATAAAAGGTAGGGAGGAGGGACTTGGAGGAGGGGAGTTGGAAATGTGATAGGTGGAAAGAGGTCAAGGTGAGGGTGATAGGTCGGAGTAGGATGGAGGCGGAGAGGTCAAGAAGAAGACTGCAGGTCAGGAAGGCGGTGCCGGACTGGAAGGATCCGGCTGAGACAAGGTGGGGGGAGGGGGGATGAAGAAACTGGTGAAGTCCAAGTTCATCCCCTGCGGTTGGAGGGTTCCCAGTCGGAAGATAAGACGCTCCTCCTCCGACCGTCGGGTTGTTGTGGTTTGGCGGTGGATGAGTCCAATGACCTGCATATCCTCGGTGGAGTGGGAGGGGAAGTTGAAATGCTGTGCCACAGGTTGGTTGGGTTGGTTCGTCCGGGTGGCCCAGAGGTGCTCTCTGAATCGCTCCGCAAGTAGGCGGCCTGTCTCCCCAATATAGAGGAGGCCACACCGGCTGCAGCGGATGCAGTAGATGATGTGGATGGAGGTGCAGGTGAATCTGTGGCGGATATGGAAGTTTCCCTTGGGGCCTTGGAGAGAAGTGAGGGGGGAGGTGTGGGCGCACGTGTTGCACCTCCTGCGGTTGCAAGGGAAGGTGCCGGGAGTGGTGGTTGGGTCGGTGGGGGGTGTGGATCTGACAAGGGAGTCGCGGAGGGAGTGGTCTCTACGGAAAGCTGATAGGTGAGGGGAGGGAAATATATCCTTGGTGCTGGGGTCTGTTTGGAGGTGGCGGAAGCACCCCAGCACCAAGGATATATTTCCCTCCCCTCCCCTATCAGCTTTCCGTAGAGACCACTCCCTCCGCGACTCCCTTGTCAGATCCACACCCCCCACCGACCCAACCACCACTCCCGGCACCTTCCCTTGCAACCGCAGGAGGTGCAACACGTGCGCCCACACCTCCCCCCTCACTTCTCTCCAAGGCCCCAAGGGAAACTTCCATATCCGCCACAGATTCACCTGCACCTCCACCCACATCATCTACTGCATCCGCTGCAGCCGGTGTGGCCTCCTCTATATTGGGGAGACAGGCCGCCTACTTGCGGAGCGATTCAGAGAGCACCTCTGGGCCACCCGGACGAACCAACCCAACCAACCTGTGGCACAGCATTTCAACTCCCCCTCCCACTCCACCGAGGATATGCAGGTCATTGGACTCATCCACCGCCAAACCACAACAACCCGACGGTCGGAGGAGGAGCGTCTTATCTTCCGACTGGGAACCCTCCAACCGCAGGGGATGAACTTGGACTTCACCAGTTTCTTCATCCCCCCTCCCCCCACCTTGTCTCAGCCGGATCCTTCCAGCCCGGCACCGCCTTCCTGACCTGCAGTCTTCTTCTTGACCTCTCCGCCTCCATCCTACTCCGACCTATCACCCTCACCTTGACCTCTTTCCACCTATCACATTTCCAACTCCCCTCCTCCAAGTCCCTCCTCCCTACCTTTTATCTTCTCCTGCTGAACACTCTCTGCTCATTCCTGAAGAAGGGCATGTGCCCGAAACGTCGAATCTCCTGTTCCCTGGATGCTGCCTGACCTGCTGTGCTGTTCCAGCAATAAAGTCTCAACTTTGATCTCCAGCATCTGCAGACCTCACTTTCTCCTCTGGCGCTGTGAGGCAGCAGTGCTAACCACTGTGCCACCGTGCCACCGCGCCGTTGACTTCTGGCTTCAGAACTCACTGCCCTATATGGACTCTGAGGGCTTCACAGAAATAAACAAAAATGCAGCTTAATTTCATTTATAGTGCAACATTTTTCAAACACTCATTTGTCAAATGGAAGGCTGCCATTCTATTGTTCCCATCAAAGTACACAACATCTCATGTCCCCCATTGCTCTCTACCTGCCACGTATTTGCCCAGTCACTCCAGTTGTCTCAAAAACCTTGGAACTTTTTTTACATCCTCCTCATCCACTCACAAGCTGACATCGTTTAGTGCTGTCAGCAGACTTGGGAATATTGCATTTGCGCCCCTCACCCAAAGATATGATGTGTATTGGGAACAGCTGGAGCCCAAGACACGATCCTTACAATATCCTCCAAGCCTTCCATTGAAAAATAAAACATTGTTTTATTCTTACTCACTGTTTCCTGCCAGCTCTCCCATTCTAAATCTATTACCATATATTAGCCCCAGTCCCATAGGATTCGAATTTGCACAATAGGCTTGGGGCTTTATCAAAAATCTTTCTGAGATTCCACTCACATGGCATTGATACCTCCTGCGTAAATATCCTTAAAGCCTCTTTCTCAAATATGATTCCCATGTCATAAATCTCTGTTGACTCTGTCTATGCCCATTAATTTCAGTCCAATACTTTCTCTAAACTGTTTAGTTACTATTTTCATTCTATTCCATTTTTCGCACAAGACTGAAATTTCCTAGTATTGCTAGGAAGTTTTCTTTTTTGTTTTGTTTCCTTCTGTGAAGGCATAACTAAAGTATTGCTCCATAGTTCTGCTATTTCGCGGTTCTCAATTATCTGTTTTCAGACTAAGAAATCTGCAACTTTTTTCTCTTAATTTTGCCATGGACATATTTCCAGAAAATATTACAAGTCCTCTCTTAACAACTTTGCTAAGGTATTCTACACAAACCCATCAATTCCTATCTTAAGCTACTCAATGATTGACCTTCCACAGCCATACAATCACAGAAGCTGGAAATGTGTTGCTGGAAAAGCGCAGCAGGTTAGGCAACATCCAGGGAACAGGAGAATCGACGTTTCGGGCATAAGCCCTTCTTCAGGGCGTCCTGAAGAAGGGCTTATGCACGAAACGTCGATTCTCCTGTTCCCTGGATGCTGCCTGACCTGCTGCGCTTTTCCAGCAACACATTTCTAGCTCTGATCTCCAGCATCTGCAGACCTCACTTTCTCCTCAATCACAGAAGCACAGACTATGTACTACCAGAAATACAGCATGGCCCACTTTCCGACACACGACCGTAGCTGTGAATCTTAAAGCATTTGAAGTGCACAGCCGTGTGGTTTCTAATGGTTTGAGGTTACCATGACAACTCCAGTCTCAAGAAGTGCATTCCAGACCCCAACACCCTCTGGTTGAAAAAACAATTCTTAAATCTTCACTAAACCGCAAATCCTTCGTTTTAAAAGTGTGGCCGATTGAGTCAAAGCAACACTGATGTCTATCCACCCTGTCCATGTACCTCGTAATCCTATCCCTCTGAATCACAGAGCTCTCAGCCTTCTCTCCTCCAAACTAAACAACCTGAGGTTATCCAGCTTCTCTCCATAGCTGATATGCTCCATCCCAGGGAACATCCTGGTGAATCTGCTCTGCATCCCCTCCACTACAATCACATATATCCTGTAATGTTGTTCCCAGACCTACACACAGTATTCCATCTTGCTCGCACCACAGTTCCGCATAGTTCTTATAATCTATGCCTCGATGAATAAAGGCTATGTTTACATTCCCCTAGCCTTTCCCAGATTGTGTATTCACCTGTGCAGTCACATTCAGCGATGTCTGGACAAGCACCCTCGGAGCTCCCTAGTGTGCTGCCATTCATTGGGTACTCCCCTGACTGGTTCCTTCTTCCAAAGTTGCATCACCTCATATTTATCAGGGTTACATTCCATCTGCCATTGATCCACCCATCTGACCATTCCATCAGTATCTACCCATAACATAAGGCCTTTCTCCTCACTGCCAACAATCCGGCCAATCTTTGTATCAAATCCAAACTTATTTATTCCACACCTCACCCCTCGTCCATATTCACAGCTGCATCATTTATGAATACCACAAATAATAAGGTTAAGAATCTGTCAACATCAGTTATATCACCTATTTGCACATTTTGATGAAGAAGCTGCGTTTCGAAAGCTTGTGCTGCCGAATAAACCTGTTAGACTATAGACTGGTGTTATGGTATTTTTAGGTTTGTCCACCCTAGCCCAACACTCGCACCTCCGAATCACAAATAATAAGGGACCCAGCACTGATACCCGTGGTACACCATTGGACACTAGCCTCCAGTCACACAAACAGCCTCCTACCACTCCCCTCTTTCTCCTGCTACTAAAGTTGATTTAGATTCAACTTGGCAAGTCACTAATGAGTCCTACGTGTTCACTGGTTATTCCTTTTCGCTTGACACACTTGTAGCTTATCTGGGGATTCTCCATAATCTTGCTCTGCCTTGCCCCTGTGTTAGTTAGTCCCCTCCACGCACAGAATTTCCTCCTTATTGCAGTCTTAAATGGTTTGTCTCTTATCCTGCCATTATTTGCCTTGAATGTGAATTAGACAGCCTGATAAATTTCCTGTTAATTTCCAACTTGCCGTATGTTTTGTAAGTTTTATAAAGTTCACAGTGACCCACCGCTGATTCGTTGAAACTCTCGAGAACATAGGCCGAGTTTCCTCATCACACAACCTTGCCACCTTAGGGATTTGTCTGGAGAATGTCCATTGCACTTCCTCTGTGGTCAGTATATTCTTTCTCAGATTCGGTCACCAAGACTGTGCACAATACTCCAGGTACAGTCTCACCAACACTCTGTGAAACTGCTTCAACGTGTCTTCACATCTATATTCTGACTCCCTTAAAGGAAGGCAAACCAAAGTTTAAGTTTCCACTGACATACATTCCTCCAAATAATATTCACACGATTGCATTTTCGAACTCACTGCGTGAGTTCTTATAGAAAGCCTTCTGATAATCTAAAATCTATACCAAATCTACAGGATCCCCATTATCTATGCTGTAAGAATCAACTTCAAACAATTCCAAAGTTTTTCAAGTATGATTTCCCTTTCAGAAACGCATACTGAGTCTCTCAAATTTTGATGTTAATGTTTAAATAACCAATATCACATCCTATATAACAGATTCCAACATTTTCCCGACAAAGTCAAGTTAATTTGTCAGCAGTTCTCCACACTATCTCTTCTTCTCTTTGTAGATGCTTGGATCCCTACCATTCATCTATTGTGCTTGGATCACGTTTACTAATGTAAATTTATCAAAAGCAGCTTCCAGACCCTGCAGAATGCATAGGAAAATAGAACGCAGTCATCGACAATGCAATCAATGCTTCTATTTGTGATTTATTTCTGAAGATTTTGGTATGAAGTACATCTGGTTTGTCAAGCTTAGCAATGCTCAATCCAGCTGCACGTTCAATATTGCCTTGTTACTGATATCAATTAACTTCATGTCTTTACTTCCACAAGTCAGATACATTCACTTCGTATTTCTGGGTGATTTTCTGGATCTGACTCCATTAAGACAGATGTTAAGTAACTGATCATTTGCTTTGCCATTTCCCTGATATCCACCATAAACTCGTCTCTCCCGATTGCAAATTTTCACATTTGATTATGTTTTTTTTTCTTTTGAAATATACATTATAGATTTTAACAGTCTCTGTGTTCCTGTTTGTTTGCATGCATGTTCGCTTTTTGATTTCCTGATGAGTTTAATGGCCCTCCTTTTCTGGATTGCAATTTTCTGAGAATTCTTAGGATTCCACAATGTCTGGAATTCTTATGAAGCCACTTCCTGTCATTAATATATTCTTTAATTTGTTATGTTAGTCATCATTAAGTCACTTACTCACTCTTTGATGTTTTCACCGGAAATAAGTAGACATATCTTTCAGACTATGCAATATTTCTATAAGTCTCCTGGTACTGACCAGATATATTCAGAAACATTGCAGGACGACAGAGAAGTAATAGTGAGGGCCGTGGTTAGTACTTTTGTATCATCGGTAGCCAACGGGTGAGGTCCTGGAGGACTGGAGGGTAGCGAATGCTGTGCCTTTATTCAAGAAGAGATGGTAGGATACATAGAGTAACAGTGGAAGCATGCTTGTAGGACTGAAGTCCTGTGATGAGTGGAATGCCTCAGGAGTCGGTTCTGTAACTACTACTGTTTGTTTTATCCATGTATATTATATATATATTTACAGATAAGTTTCAGTTCTTGCATTTTAGAAAGTCAAATCAAGGTAGGAGTTTCATGGTGAATGACAGGGTCTTAAGGAGTGTATTGAGACAAAGGGACCTTAGAATTCAGGTTCAAGGTTCTCTGAAAGTGGAGTCGCAGGTCGATAGGGCAGTGAAAAAGGCATTTGGCACACTGGCCTTCATCTGTCAGAGTAATGAGTATCGAAATTAGGGAGTTATGTTGCAGTTATACAGAATGCTGGTGAGGCAATACTGGTAGTGTTATGTTCAGTGTTGTTCACTTTGCTATAGGAAGGATGTTATTAAACAGGAAATAGTGCAGAAGAAATTTACACGAATGATGCCCGGACTCAATGGTCTGAGATATAGTGAGAGGTTGGACAAGTCAGGAGTTTTTACTTTAGAGTGTATGAGATTGAGGGGGGTCTGATAAAAGTGCATAAGATCATGGGAAGCATGGATAGAGTGAATGCACTCAGTCTTTTTTCCACAGGATTGAGCAACCCACGGACTAGAGGGCATCAATTTAAGATCCGAGGGGAAAGATTAAAAGGGTACCTGAGGGGCAATTTATTTTACACACATGGTCGTATACACATGGAATGAGCTGCCAGAAGAAGTGGTTGAGGGAGGTACATTCACAAAATTTAAAATGCATTCGGGCAAATACACGGATAGGAAAGAATAAGAAGGATATGGGGCAAGGGCAGGAAAATGAGGTTAATGTGAATCAACATTTTGTTCGGAAATAACCAGTTTGGGCTGAAGGGCCTTTCTCCGTGCTGTCGGACTCTATGACTCTCACAATCATTGCTTCTCCCATTGAATGTTATATTATACTTCCCCAATTCATTGGAGCGTACTTGACCTTCTAGCCTCCGGCATCCATGATGTTTCACCAGAATGTTCAAACATTCGATATTGTATTCAGACGCCGTGTAAAAATGCAACACATTGATGTCACTATTCCTCCAAAGTTGCTTCAGAGCAAGGTTATTAATTAGTCCTCCTGACAACACAACAACAAATCTGAAATAACCTGCTCTCTGGTTTGGTTCACAACATACTGTTAAACCTACCTCATACACACTAATGGAAGTTTTTCTTCACAGTATTAGTAGTCACTGCCGTTTCGGTGCAAATTGACACCATCCATTATTACTGCAGCACCCACGATTATTTGTTACTCATTCACAGGATGAGGGCGTCGCTGGATAACCAGTATTTATTGCCCATGCCAGAGGGCAGTTAAGAGTCAGCAGCGTTGTCTTGAGTCTGGAGTCTCATGCAGGCCACACCAGATAAGGACAGCAGTATCCTTCACTCAAGGACATCAGTGAACCAGATGAGTTTTTCCTACAATCGACAATGGATTCCTGGTCATCATAAACCCTTGATTCCAGATACATACTGAATTCAAATTCCACAATGGCGGGATTTGAATTCACGTCCCCAGAATATTACCTGGGTCTCTGTGTTAAGAGCCCAGCGATAATATCATTGTGTCATTGCTCCCCTTGCATATACTTTCATACCTAATTTCCAGAGTTGTAAAGTATGTTGTAAAGTACTCGCATGACAGATTTGGTTTTGATATATAACACACTAATGTTTACTTCATCTTGCTATTGGTAAGATCCACCCAAACTGATTCTGTGGGAAGTGATGGAAAGGGTCTGTGGCGTTATTACCGATAGACTTGGACAAGACCTTCGGGGAGACTCACCTCAACGCTGAGATAATCTGAAGAATTGGTCAGCAATACAGGACAAGCATCACTATTATTTCCCCCCACTTTGCCAGGATATGTGTCACCATATTCTTCTGCTCCCTCGCACTCACTGTATATCTGTTATAACACTTACCCCCGAAAAAGGCTCACGCTCTATCTCAAAATAAGGCTCAACCACTACCAAACTCACTGTTGAATTCAGTACCTTCCCTCCCTCACTTTGTCTGTCCCTGACGCAATAGCACCGCACACTAATACCACTGCATGGATACAACACTGTGGTCAGACTCCCTCCGGACACCTCACCCTTTCCCCTTCGCCTATACTAGCAATAACCGCAAGGACACTCACGCCCACCCTCACGCCGTCCCTCTTCTTCTCCCGTTCCAGAAGAAACAGCCTGGAATAGGACATAAATGACCAAGCTGGGTGTTAGAGTGTCGATATCCGTTCCCTCCCTGTCTGCCTCGACATGTGGGGAAGATCCTGAAAAGAGCCAGAGACGACCAGGTCACCTTGTGTGGAGATTCTGAAACATCCATGTCCCACCAATCAAGTAAGAAACAATGTTCAGTCAAGAGCAATTCTCAATTTAAACTCGCTGGCATTTCCAAGCTCATCTCTCTCACTTTTCAGGCTTAGTTAAAAGCATTAATGAAAGACTAAAAATAAAAATAATGTCTATTCTCTTCAGTAAAAATGTTAAAAAGAAAAAAATAAACGATATAAGTTCATTACGAAAAATCTAAAACATCACGTTCATTCAAAATTATGGGCAATCCTCGTAAGTACTCGACATCATTTCTCTCACTAAATCTTCTTACGAGTGTTTGTACTCTAGCATCTGTTTCTTTAATTTCAACGGAATATCGTGCCCTGCTATCAGATGCTCATAGTAAATGTCCCTTCCCCTCTGAACTTTGCGTAAATTGTCAATATATTTCCAAATAACTGGATGTTCCACATCAAGTTCGCATTGTCATCTCCTGTGGGCTGCCTATGCATTATTGTTTGTTCTTTCCTCCTTGTTTAAAGTTCTTTCATATAAATTCCACATGCCAACTGGAAGAAGCGGTGACCCATTTCCTCTGTGTGAACTTCTACCTCCATAGTTATCCTCGAACCAGTCCAGCAGCGGGTGCAGTTCATCTGAAAGCGCAGCAGACAAATGTTCAATAGCTTCAGGAATGTTTTCAATGTGAATAAATGCAAGGCCAATTATCATTTTAGCTCTGAAAGGAAACTCTGAGTCAATGCTATACTTACTCAAGTGTATTTTTAACATTTTTACTGAAGGGAATAAACATTATTTTTATTTTTATTGCTTTGATTAATACTTTTATAGAAGCCTGAAAAAGGAATAAATATGAGCTGCGCTGAAATGGGTCTGTGCCTAAATGGGTCTTCGGCAAAATGGGCTGCACCAAACAGGCCGCACCAAACAGAATGAAGTATTCAGTAAATTACACAGCACAGGGGGACGCCAGAGAACCATCCCAAGCTGTTGTGCAGAAGCAGGGGCGCCCTGGGTAGTTGTCAGGAAATACAGAGGAGAGATCATTACTCATTTTGTGTTTGGAAAGCTGTAACGAGTGATATTCTTCAGGGATTTGTATGAGTTCATCAACAAATTGCAATCTATTCTAATGAACCGGATGAAGGAGATGGAGCTCAGTTTGCTCATGCACCAGAATAGTCATTCAGTAAGATGTCAAATGGAGACAGAGCTTCTGCAATGGGATACAGACAGGGGGAGGGCAGAGCGTCTGCAATGGGATACAGACAGGGGAGGTCAGAGCGTCTGCAATGGGATACAGACAGGGGGAGGGCAGGGCGTCTGCAATGGGATACAAACAGGGGACAGCAGAGCTTCTGCAATTGGATACAGACAAGGGGAGGGCAGAGCGTCTGCAATGGGATACAGACAGTGGAGGGAAGACTGTCTGTAGTGGGATACAGTCGGAGAGGGCAGAGCGTCTGCAATGGAATACAGACAAGGGAGGTCAGAGCGTCTGCAATGGGATACAGACAGGGGGAAGGCAGGGCGTCTGCAATGGACTATAGACAGGTGAAGGACTGATCACCTGCAATTGGATACAGACAGGGGGAGTGAAGAACGTCTGCGATGGGAGACAGACTGGGGAGGGATGCACCTCGGCAATGGGATACAGACAGGGGGAGGGAAGAGCGTCTGCAACGGGATACAGACAGGGGGAGGGAAGAGCATCTGCAATGAGATACAGGCCGGGGAGGCAGAGCGTCTGCTATGGGATACAGACAGCGGGAGGGAAGAGGGTCTGCTATGGGATACAAACGGGGGGAGGGAAGAGTATCTGCAATGGGATACAGACAGCGGGAGGGCAGAGCGTCTGCTATGGGATACAGACAGTGGGAGGGAAGAGGGTCTGCTATTGGATCCAGACGGGGAGGCAGAGCATCAGCAATGGCATACAGACAGAGGATGGCTGTGAGCAAAGTTTCAGTAAAAATAAACAGTACAATATACATGTGATGGAAACTTTCTGTTTTGTGGAAAAGACGAAACAGCAGAAATTTATTTAAATGCAAGGAGAATGCAGAACTCAGTGTTACAGAGGGATTTGTGTGTCTTAGTACATGAATCACATCAAATTAACCTGGAGATGTAGCAAGTGATTTGGAAGGTAAATGTCATGATCCTGTTTCGTGCAAGGGGTGTTGGGTATGATCTTAGCGATGTTTTCTGCATCAGTACAGGGCATTGTTGAGATTACATCTGTTGTATTATATGTAGTTACAACTGCCTAAACTGAAAAAAACAAAACAAAATTGCTTTCAAAACGTTTCAAATATGTTTCTCTTTATTCATTCTTGGGATGAAGGCATTACGTTGTGAAGAATTAACAGTTCGGCCTGAGAATGAGGGATGTTTTATTGACCATATAAGACGTTGAGAAGAGTGTAGTTGGTGAATACCGGATGGATATTTCTTCTTGTGTGGGAGAATAAAACTGGGAAAATACTTTAAGAATATGTCAGGTTCAAAAGAAAGGTCATTGGAACGAAAAATTGAACTCTGAATTCAGTTCCTACATGCTGACAGACAAGCTGAGCTTTTCCAGCAATTACTGTATATGTTTAAGAATATTCATTTTAACACAGATATTGTGAAGTAATGAAACGCTTACTTTTACATTATGCAAGCACATATTAACACATCTTCAAAACAATTATGACCATTTATTGTTAACGAATTGATTCTGCAATAACACACTGACCTGGAGTCGAGAATGTGATGGAGTCATATAGTTCGGACAATGTTCAAGAAGAGCTCACAGAGTCCAGTGTGGGACTGATAACGTGACTGATTTAACTTACGAATGGAAAATGTATCCTACCTGTTGAGAAACAATCTATTGCTCCCTTTCTGTTTCCCTATCGCTCATCACAGCAATGTGTGGGAGTGAACAAAAGTCCAGTCGTCTTTCCCACTAATGGAGGATTCCTGATGAGGATTCATTGGAATCTCCCCATTGCCTGAAGCAAAACAATTCAGGCAAAATCAACTGTTTCGTGAAGAAATCCCATTGTCAGAAGGCTGTGCAAGCAAAATAACGACAGAAGTAATTATCCGACTCGATAGTGAGGGGAACAGACAGGAGATTCTGTGGCTGCAAATGGGAATCCGGAATGGTGTGTAGCCTCCCACATGCCAGGGTCCAGGATGTCTCAGAGCGGCTGCAGAACGTGCTCACCGGGGGTGAGGTGGGCGGGGGGGGGGGGGGGGGGGGAGTGGGCGGGAAGCTGCCAGAAGTCATTGTGCACATTGGTACAAAGGACAGAGTGACGCAGGTAGAAATAGTGATGACATCCTGCAGAGGGATTGTAGAGAGCTAGGGAAAAGGATAAAAGAGAGTGGTAATATTCAGTTTACTTCCAATTCTCCGTGCCAGTGAGTGTAAGAATAGGAGGATATGGCAGATGAAGGGGGGGCTAAAGAATTGGTGCAGGGCGCAGAGATTTTTAGATTACTGGGATCTTTTGTGGGGCAAGGTGACGTGTTCAGGAAGGACGGGTTGTACCTGAGCTGGAAGGGGACCAATATGCTGGCAGGCAGGTATGCAACTGCTGCAAGAAGATTGACTGGGGTCGGGGAGTGGTGGGATCCTCAACAGCAGGGAGGCAGGTGCGAGGCTGGAAGGAGATACAGTAATCAGAAACAGTAAAATGAAGAGACAGGTCAGGTTAGTCAACGACAGGGAGCAAGGAATGCCTGTTGGATTAAATTGCAACTATTTCAATGCAAGATGGCTGACAGGTAAGGCCGATGAACTCAGGGCATGGATTAGTGCGTGGGACTGGGATATTATAGCCATTACAGAAACATGGCTAAGGGAGAGAAACACCGGCAGCTTAATGCAGGACGGTACAGCTGCTTTGTGCGGGAGAGAGATGGTGGAAAGAGGGGACGGGGAGTTTCATTTTTGATTAAGGCGAGTATCACAGCAGTAAACAGACATAAAATATCTGATGGATCATCATGTGAGGAATTGTCTGGGGAGCTAATAAATAAGAAGGGAATGATGATAGGATTTGGATTGTACTATAGGCCCCCGAAATAGTAAACGAGGAATTAGGGGAACAAAAATATGTAGACAGACTGGGAGACTGCAAGGCCAATAGGATTGCATTAGTCGGGGATTTTAATTTTCCTAACATGGACTGTGAATGACAGAGAATTAAGGACTGAGATGGGGTGTATTTATTAAGTGTGTTCCGAATAGTTTCCTCAAGCAGTATGTAGAGAGTGCAACTCGGGAAGGGACGACATTTGACCTATTCTAAGATCTAGGGCAGGGCAGGCGACTGAGGTGACAGCGGGGGAGCACTCTGGGACCAGTGACCACAGTTCTATTAATTTTTAAACAGTTATGGAGAAGGACAAAACTGCTCCACGTGTTCAAGTTAAAACTTGGGGCAAGGCGAATTTTGATGGAATTAGACAGGAGCTCGTAGTGGTTGGTTGGAGGAGTTTGTTTGCAGGCGAAGGGACCTCCTGCAAGTGGGAGGCCTTTAAAAGTGAAATGTCTACAGTTCAAGGTCTATATGTTACTGTGAGGGTAAAAGGCAAGGTTGGCAGGCAGAGAGAACATCGGATGTCAGGAGATATTGAGGCTTTGACCAGCAAAAAGGAGGCGTGGCTCAGGTCCAGGCAGCTGGGATCGAGGGAGTACCGGGAGGTGTAAAGGAGATACAGTAGTTTACTGAAGAAGGAAATCAGGAGGGCGAAAAGCGGGCACAAGATCGCTTTGGCTGAGAATATTAGGGTGAATCAAAGAGATTCATTAAGTATGTTAAAGTAAAAAGAATAACTAAATGAGAATATGACCCCTCAAAGTCCAAAATGGACATGCATGTCTAGAACCGTAGATTTGCGCGATTCTCAATGAATATTTCTCCTCTGTCTTTACCGTGGAGAAATGCATGAAGACTTGGGAGGTTAACAAAGGTCGTAGTGTTATCTTAAGGTGATTCAATATCACGGGAGAGGAGGTGTTGGATGCATTAAAATGTATGAAGGTGGAAAAATCTCCTGCTCCTAAACAGATGCATCCAAGAATACTGCAAGTGGCTACAGAACAACCTACGGGGACCCTGGTTGATATTTCTGTTACAGTTAGCTACAGTTTAGGTTCCAGAATATTGGAGATTAGCAAATGTTGTGCCATTATTCAAGAAGGGAAGCAAAGAAAAATCTGGGATCGATAGACCAGGAAGTATAGCATTTGTAGTACGTAGGTTACTTGAGAAGACTCTGGGGGCTGAGATGTACATGCATTTGGAAAGATAAATTTGTTTAGAAATAGTTTTTTTGACAGATTCCCTACAGTATCGAAACAGGCCGTCTGGCACAACAAGACCACACCGACCCTCCAAACAGTAACCCAGCCAGTCCCATTCCCCTACCTTATATTTACCCCTGACGAATGCACATAACACTATGGGTAACTTAGCATGGCCAATTCACCTGACCTATACATCTTTGGATTGTGGAAGGAAAATGGAGCACCCAGAGGAAACACACACAAACACAGGGAGAATGTGCAAACTCCACTCAGAGAGTCACCCGAAGCTGGAACCAAACCCGGATCCATGGCACTATGAGGCAGCAGTACTAGCCACTGAACCACCATGCCACCCTTTGTTTTTTTTCAATACAGTTCAATGACACAGGTACGAAATCTATTCTGCCCTTCACCCAAGATGTACGTTCCAATATCACATACCATGGATAATGTATTCTCCACTGAAAGTGTCATCTTATTGTTATTTCTTCGTTTGATATTATTAATTTTAATAATTATTCTTAATAGTAGTTTTTAGACTGGAAAGATTGCATGGCTTTGTGAGTGGGAGATCATGCCTCTTAAATTTGTTTGAGTTCATTGCTGAAGTGACCAGGAATGTTGATGAGGGTAGGGCGGTATACCGTGTGGTTTTCAGTAAGGCCTTTGACAAGGTTGCCATTGATAGGCTGTTCTGGAAGGGTGGAATCGCATGGAATCCAGAGGGAGCTGGCAAATTGGACACACAATTGGCTTGATGGTAGTAAGCATAGGGTAATAATGGAAGGATGCTCTCGGACTGGAGGTCTGTGACACATGAAGTGCCTCAGGGATCGCTGCTGGGCCCGTTGCTGTTGTTAACTGTATCAACGATATTCTTGCGAATGTACAAGGCATGGTTAGGAAAGTTGAAGATGGCACTAAAATAGGTGGTATCGTGGCCAGTGAGAAAGTATATCAGAGATTGCAGCAGGACTTTGATCAAACTGGAGAAGTGAGCCGAGGAATATTTAGGCAACGTTAGATCAAGGTAGGAGTTTGATGGTGATTGGGAGGACCTTAACGAGTGTAGTTGAGCAGAGGGACCATGGAGTTTAGGTCCACCGTTCTCTGAAATTGGGGTCATAGTTAGACATAGCAATGAAGACGGCTTTTGCCACACTAGCAAGCATCGGTCAGGACATGGAGGAGAGCAGTTGGGAAGCTATGTTGCAGTTATACAGGATGTTGGTGAGGCTGCACTTGTAGTGTGGTGTTCAGTTTTAGTCACATTGCGATCTGAACGATGTTTTTAATTTGGAATGTGTGCAGACGGAATTTACAAAAATGTTGCCAGGTCTCAACAGTATGAATTATAGGGAGAGGTTAGAGCACAGGAGAGGGGTCCATAGAAGTTTACATGGATAGGGTGAATGGACACAACTTTTTTTGCCTAGAGTTGGGAATCAAGGAAGGGAGAGCATCAGTTTAAGGTCAGAGGGGAAAGAATAAAAGGGAAACTGATGGAAACTGTTTTACAAAGAGAGTGGTACATAAAGGGAATGAGCTGCCAACGGAAGTAGTTGAAGCATTTACATTAACGATATTTAAATGGCATTTGGGCAAGTACATGAACAGGAAAGGTTGAGAATACTATGGGCCAAGTGCTAGGAAATGAGTTTAGTGTGGTTTGATATTTGGGTCAATATGGACGAGTTTGGGGCAAAGGGCCTCTCGGCCTCTCTCCTTGCTGTAGGACTTCCTGCCTCTACAAATAGAACAGCATTTGGGTCAAACCCTCATTTTTCCTTACGTCATAACTTCGAATCATATTTGGACAATGTTCTTTCAAGTTAACTTTGCGCAGATATTTTGCTTTTCAGTTTGTTATCGACAATACGTGCGTGTGTGTGTATGTGTGTGTCTTTCTCTGTCTGTCTGTCTGTATGTGCGTGTGTCTGTCTGTGTGTGTGTGTGTGTGTGTCTGTGTGTGTGTCTATCTCTGTGTGTGTGTGTGTGTCTGTGTGTGTGTGTTTCTCAGTATTTTCCAAAGGGAAATATCACTGTACATATTTGCAATATCCTTTCGTCATTCCTCTTTCTATCATAGTTTGTTTTGGTCAGAGACATGTTGTTTTAGCAGATTAAAGAAATCTGCCTGACTTGTTCCTAACACTGACCCTGACATACTCTGAGAACTATATCATTGGCCATTTCACCAACATAGTTATAATTATTTTTTGTGGGCAGTGGAGGAGTGGGGTGAGAAAAGGGAGCAGTGAGCCAAAACAACACAGGGAATTATCGACTCAATCAGCCCATGTCAGAGACGAGGAGTTCCTTGGAGGGGATTCTGAGGGATAGAATTTGCATTTATTTAGAAAGACAAGGAATGATTAGGGATAGTCAATATGGATTTGTGTGATGGAAATCATGTCTAATTAATGTGATTGAGTATTATGAAGAGGTGACAAAGAATATTGAAGAAGACACTGTGGTGTACAATTTTTACACAAACTTCAGCAAGGCATTTAATAAGGTTCCCTATCGTAGACAGAGTACTAAAATTAGGTTATATGTAATCGAGGAAAAGCTAACCAATTGGATACAAAATTGGATTGAAGGTAATGGATTGCTTTCCACACTGAAGACCTGTGGCCAGCGGCGTGATGAAAGAATCAGTGCTGAGCTCACTGCTTTTCATCACGGCTATAAACAACTTTGACGTGATTATCGGAGGCATGGTTAGTACGTTTACAGATAACATCACCAAATTGGTGCAGTGGAGAGTGAAGAAGATTATCTCAGAATATAACGGGATCCTTGACAATCAATGAGCCAAGGACTGGCAGATGGAGTTTAATTTAGATGTTCGTGAGGTTTTTCATTTTGGTAAGTTAAAGCGGGGTAGTGCCCTGGGGAATGTTGCTTAACAAAGAGAACTACGGGTGAAGATTCATAGTTCCTTGTAAGTGGAGTTTAGGTCGGTAGAGTAGTGAGGAACATGGTTGACATGTTTGCCTTAATCGGTTAGAACATTGAGAATAGGAGTTGGAGTAACGTGTTTAGCTTGTACAGGACGTAGGTGAGGCCACTTTAAGAAAACTGCGTACAGGTCAGTTGACTCTGGTAAAGGATGGATGTTTTTAAGCTTCAAAGGTTGCAGAAAAGATTTACAAAGATTTTCTGGAACCTGAGAGTTTGAGGTACAGAGAGATGATGAACAGGTTGAGGCTTTTTCCCCTGGACTGTCAGAGATTGAATGGTGACATGACAGAGGTTTTAAAAAGTCCTGAGGGCCATGGATAGTCTGAATGGGCAAGATCTTTTTCCCAGTGTAGGGGCGTCCAGAACTAGACGGCATAGGGTGAAGGTGACAGGGCAAAGACTTAGAAAGGACCTGAGGGGAAACCCTTTCATACAGAGGCTGGTGGGTGTACTGTCAGAGGAATTGGTGAAAGCGGGTACAATTACACGTTTAAAATGTAACTGGTTAGGTACATAAATAGGAATGGATCATGTGATGTGGGCCAAATGCTGGTTAGTGGGACGAGATCTGATTAAGATGCCTGATTGGCAAGGAGAAATTGGACATTTATGATCTTTTTCCATGCTGTATGACTCTCTTATTCTCACAGCGGGATGAAGCAGAATTCTAAAAGGGCCATTCGAATGGGAATTCTCTTCCACGGAAGTTTATGGTGCCTCTCTGATTACAAGTATTCACAGTTGAGTTAGTTAAAGATTTGACAGAGAAGTGAGTCACGGATAATGGGACACAGACAGGAAGGTGAGGCTGAGACCACAATTCGATCAGCGACAATCTTAATGCCTACAGGAGGAGGCTGAAATTCTCTAATGACGCACTCCTGCTCATCAGTCCCAAGTTTCTGCGTTCCATTAAACCCCTCAAACTGGCTAGACAGGAGCTGTTGGAGTCCACTGACTGTCAATGCATGGTGCACAGAAACAGAGGAGCCCATTTCGTCCCTCAAGACTGTCCTACACAGTTTGGGAGATTTGGAAATGTAATTGGAAAACCCAGGCTAGACATAAAAGAGGTCGCTCATCTTCTTTACAGAACTTCCCCTCTCTGTAACTTGTGCTTCATTTGTTGATCATGTCGTCGACCCAGATTTACTGTGAATACAGCCCTCAAATCTCACCCAGCGATGGCTCTCAAAATCCGCTGGTCTCCCTGATTGAAACATTCCAAAAAATACCTTCCAGGAAAATAACACCTACTAACTTCCCAATAACAGAATAGGAGAACATCAGAAACAGGGGCAGATAATTACCACCCGAAGCCTGCCTTACCCTTTTTAAGCTCAAGGCTGACCTGCTCCAAGTCTCAAATCTTCCTCAATGTCCAAGTCTTCTTGAGCACTTCCATAGAACACAGAACAAAGAACAGGACTGATTTGGAGGTGCTGGTGTTGGAATCGAGTGTACAAAGTTAAAAATCACACACCCGGTTATAGTCCAGCAGGTTTAATTGGAAGCACACTAGCTTTCGTAGCGTCGCTCCTTCATCCGGTGATAGTAGAGGGTTGAATCCTAACACCGAATTTATAGCAGAAATTTACAGTGTGATTTATACATTGAAAATTATACATTGAAAAATTGATTGTCTGTTAAGCCTTTCATCTGTTAGAATACCATGATAGTTTCATTTCTTTCATGTGGAAATCACAAACCTTTTTTTAAAAAGGTTGCATTCTCAGGTGAGCTTTGAACAATGGTGATAGCTAGACAAAATGTTGAAGGTGTTGGCCCCCTGTGTTATCTGTCTATGCCATGATGTTTAGATTGATTCTAATCTAAAAAGTGAGATAAGAAGTTTTACGTGAATTCATGCAGTTTTTGAGCTCAGAGTTCTACATGAATGCATGCAGTTCAGACCTTCATCACTCGACGTTGTACCATTTATCCTACTCTAAGATAAGACTAACCTACATGCTTCCATTCACTTTGTTCCATGTGCCTAACCAAGAGTATCTTACGTTTCCCTCACGTATTTGACTCTACTACCACTGATGGTCGTGCAGTCGACACACCCACCACTCTCTGTGTAAAGAATCTACCTCTGATATCTCCCCTAAAACTTCCAGCAATTACCTCAAAATTATACCATCAAGTGATAGACATTTCTGCCATGGTAAAATGACTCTTACTATTCAATCTCTCTGCCTCTCATCATCTTGTACACCTCTATCAAGTCACCTCTCATCTATTTTTCCTCCAATGAGAAAAGCCCTAGCTCCCTCATGGTTTCTTCGTAAGACCTGCCCTCCAGTCCAGGCAGCATCCTGGTAAATCTCCTCTTCACACTCTCGAAAGTTTCATTATCCTTCCTACAATGAGGAGATCAGAACTGAACACAATATTCCTTGTGCGGTCTGAGCATGCCTCTATCGAGCTGCAGCATAACCTCGCGGCTCTTAAACTCAATCCCCCTGCAACTGAAAGCCAACACACCATACACCTTCTTAACAACCCGATCAACTTGGGTGGCAACTTTGAGGGATCTGTGGACACGGGCACCAGGATCCCTCTGTTTCTCCACACTGCCAAGAATCCTGTCTTTACCCATGTATTCTGCATTCACATTCGAGCTTGCAAGGTGAATTACCTTAGTTTGAACTCCATGTGCCACTTCTCAGCCCACCTCTGCATCTTGTCGATGTCCCATTGCAACCTACAATAGCCTTCCACATTCTGTACCACTCCAATCACCTTTGTGTAATCGGCAAACTTACTAGCCCAATCTTCAACACCCATATCCAAGTCATTTTTGAAAATAACAGAGAACAGAGGTCACTGAACTGATCCCAACGGGACACCACTGGTCCCGTTCAGTGACCTAGCTCCCCTAACTCTCTGTATAAGAGAATTCCTGACATTCACTACCCTCTGTTTGAAAAAAAACCTTCTCTGCTTCTGCACCATGACCTATTGATATGAACAAAAGAGGTAACGCAGGGGCTCAGGTAAGAGAGACTGGCCCTGAACTCAAGGCAGTATTTGACTGAGGATGACATCAAGGAGCCTGAACAAAATCACACTAAATGAGAATTAATTATGACCTCTACGCTGTTTGGAGTCATTCACGGCACAAGGGAAGATGATTATCATTGGTGGCATCTATCATCTTAGCCGTGGGACACCTCTGCAGCAGATCCTCAGCGTAGCTTCCTCAGCCCCGGGCATCTCCAGTTTGTCATCATAGAATCCCTACAGTGTGGAAGGACTATATTCAGCCCATTGAGTCCAAACTGAGCAGATTAGATCCTCTACAATGTGGAAACAGGCACTTAGGCCCAACCAGTCCACACCGACCCTCCGAAGAGTAACCCACCCAAACACATTTCCGTTGGACTAATGCGCCTAACATAATGGACAATTTAGTATGGCCAATTCACCTGGTGTGCACATCTTCGGACTGTGGGAGGAAACCGGAGCACCTGGAGAAAATTGATGCAGACAAGTGGGGAATGTGCAAACTCCACACAGACAGTTGCCCAAGGCTCGAATCGAACCTGGGACCCTGGTGCTGTGAGGCAGCGGTGTTAGCTACTGAGCCACCGTGCCAGCAGAAGAGGGGGAATTCACTGAATTCTACAACATTTTCAGGATAAGTTGTCCCTCTTCAGCTCTTGAAACAGGCTGTGACCATGTGCAACAAGACTTGGTCAACATTCAAGACCGTGCTGTTAAAGTCTGGGTAACGTTTATGTAACAGCACAGTACATTTCCACAATGAAAGGAGGAGTTCATTCAGCAGCTCTATCTGGTTTCAAAAGAATGTGGTGAAGCCATTCATCCCATCAAAACTACTGGGCAAGAAGAGGGATAGCCCATTCAGTCCCTGCTGCCTGTTGCACAGGAAGGTGGGAGTCTGCTCTCTTCCACATGTCACATACAGAACAGAAAGAGGCATTTCACACCCGGAGTCACTTACAAAGGAACAGGAAGAGGTTATTCAGCTTGTCAAGCCACTAACACAGGAACAGGAAAGTGTCAGAGAGGCTCCAACATCACAAACAAATGGAGCAAGGGCTGCACAACAGACTGCTACGAATTGATCCACATGGCCTAATTACTCATGGTACATCTGTGTTACTTTAACATGGTTTTCTGGCAGTCGGAATGAAACCAACTTCTTTAGCCATTCTCCAAGTTATCTTCCATCTCCAAGAAGGCAGACCCATAGTCTCCGTGGAGGTCAGAAGCCGTTGGGAAATAACTAACTGTTTCAGAATGAAGGTAATATGGCTGCAGTCAGGATTGTGTACAAGGTGACATTCAATGCAGTGTCACATAGTAACTGTGCATTCAAGAGTTCAGAGTTCAGAGTTCAATCAGAGTCTGTACCTCGCTGTCAATCGACATGGGGGCTCTGCAGATGCATGTAAATGTCATGAATCAAACATCCAATGAAAGGTATGACATTTTCACCCCATTCAGCTGTTTGGGACCTAATGAGTTTCTGGCCAGACCCATGAGGCTTCAACTTCTTATTCTCTCACAGCGCTCCAGATAAAGTACATAGTTACTGCACGCTCTCCTCAAGGTAACATCATGCCAATGTTTAGTCTGGTCAAACTACTTTGCACTCTCTCAGTGACAAAAGGATCGTTATTTATAAAGCAGACCAAACCTTTACACAATGCACCAAATACTCTCTCAACAAATCACGATCAGTGGGAAACATAGTCTAACTTTTGTACTTCAATAATTTTGCACGAAGGGCAGCATATCATTTACTTCCTGCCCCGTATGAATTCCGTCAGTGACTTATGACCAAAGACATCCAGGTCCTTTTCAACAAAAGCACTCACCAACCTCTCTACCATTTAATAAATATAAATGTACATGATGGTATTTGTTGTTCACATCTGAATCATTTTTATACCTTGTGAACAGCTATTGTCCAAACACTGATCCTGCTACCACCCATCAATCCTTCAGTCCAGAGAAAAACACTACTCTTCTCCTACCTCCATTATCCATTTTTTAATCCATGTGGTATATTCCACCCCTACCTACCCATGGACTTTATCACTCGCCATTCTCCTGTACTCAAACATGTCAAGCGTCTTCTAAAAATACAAATACTCTACTCCCATTGGTTCTCAACTGTCGATGTCACAACGGGTAATCTCCACAAACAGGTTTATCCTGAATCTAGGCCGAACGTACCAAATCATATCATTATTCTCCACGTAACTATTTGTCACGTTGCTTATAAAACGTTCCAATATTTTGTTCTCACAGCTGACATCAAGCTATTTAGTATTCTGTTTTCCCGCTCCATCCTGTTTTAAATATTTAAGTTTACAATAGTTGTTTTCCAGTCTGCAGCGTCCTTTCCAGAATCTAACTAGCTTTGAAGAATAATCAGTAATACTTTCATTATCTCTGTTCTCATCTCCATCACTCTGGGATATAGCTCATCAGATGCAGCAACTTATGAAACTTCAACTCAATTAGATTTTCAATAACACACTCTTCAGTAATTCTGATTTTTACCAGTCACTCTGTTCCCTAATATTTCTGGAAATTAGTTTATGTACCTTCCTCTGTGGAGATGGAACCAATGCATTCATCTCAGCTGGCAGATGATTTCAGTTAGCTCGTGAATACATTGGAGGATTGCACTTCGGAGATGGTAGATATATTACCCACTATTGCCTGCAAAGTTCCAGAATCAATCCAGTTTACTTCATCGTGAGTGTCAGCACAATCCTGTCCCTGGTGTGAGACTGCAGGTTGTAATGAAGGAGGGGATACAGCTCAGTGACCACCTCAATTTTGAGACAAGCTGGTTTTACACTTTACACCAGAATGGGTGCTGCTTAGACAAATGTTCATGGAAATCCCAGAGAGTATAGTACAGTGCCCTGCTCCTCCCTGTTCACACAGCTTCCCTTCTTTGGAGTCTCAGCTCCATTTGTTTCCCATGGCCCCAGACACACAGTAAATGCAGTATTCAGAGTGGGGTCCACAGAACCTCGGGGATCCCTGAATGAACCAAGTAGCTGACATCACAATCCTGAGAACACCATCCACAGAGCCTCCACTGACTTTCTAGATGACAGCAGCAAGTCAATTCCCCACACCCATAGTGCATCCATTCAGTGCCTCGGTCTCCTCAGTTTCTCTTCCTGGCTGAGAAAGCTGTTACATCTCCACACACTGGCACAGTAACAGTTCCTCTCTCCAAAGAAGCAATTGACAATGTAGCATTATGTTTCACTCTATCTCAGCAACTGTAAGTATTGCTGAAGGAGTTGGTCACCACACTCGGAGATGACAGATAGAGGGAACGTCACTCACGTTAAGCAGGAACATCCCGTAATAGCTATGATATTCAGGAATATGTGAAAAAGGGAAATGTTAGAATAACTTCCCATTCTATTTCCCTTCTAGTCCATCGTCAGCAATCTTTTTGCTTGCTTTTCCTTTCTCTCCCTCTCTCTCTTTCTCTCTCTCTTGCTGCACATGATCCACTCACCACAAATCTCCCGCTCTCCTTTCCAACCATCTCTGATATAATAATATTATTTCCCAGTTGCATTCAGTTTTGATAGTGTCACTGAACTCGAAACGTTCAGTCCCGACAGACTGCCATACCTGCTGAGATTCTCCAACATTCTCTGGAGGATAGCAAATGTGGTTCCCTTGTTCAAAAAGGGGAGTAGGGATAGCCCTAGTAACTATAGGCCGGTGAGTCTCACTTCTGTTGTGGGCAAAGTCTTAGAGAGAATTGTAAGGGATAGGATTTATGCACATCTAGATAGGAATAATGTGATCAAGGATAGTCAGCATGGTTTTGTGAAGGGCAAGTCGTGCCTCACAAACCTTATTGAATTCTTTGAAAAGGTGACGAAGGAGGTTGATGAGGGGAAAGCGGTAGATGTGGTATATATGGATTTTAGTAAGGCGTTTGATAAGGTTCCCCATGGTAGGCTACTGCAGAAAATACGGAGATATGGCATTGAGGGTGAGTTGGAGGTTTGGATTAGGAATTGGCTGGATGGAAGAAGACAGAGGGTAGTAGTTGATGGCAAAGTTTCTTCATGGAGTGCCGTCACTAGCGGTGTTCCGCAAGGATCTGTTTTGGGACCATTGCTGTTTGTCATTTTTATAAATGACCTGGAAGAGGGGTTAGAAGGTTGGGTGAGCAAGTTTGCGGATGACACGAAAGTCGGAGGAGTTGTTGACAGTGAGGAAGCATGTGGCAGGTTACAGCAGGATATAGAGAAGCTGCAGAGCTGGGCAGAAAGGTGGCAGATGGAATTCAATGTAGCTAAGTGCGAGGTGATTCACTTTGGGAAGAATAACAAAAAGATGGGGTACTGGGCTAATGGTCGGATACTTGGTAGTGTGGATGAGCAGAGGGATCTTGGTGTCCATGTACACAGATCTCTGAAAGTTGCCACCCAGGTAAATAGTGCGGTGAGGAAGGCATATGGCGTACTGGCTTTTATTGGTAGAGGAATTGAGTTCCGGAGTCCTGAGGTCATGATGCAGTTGTATAAGACTCTGGTACGGCCGCATCTGGAATATTGTGTGCAGTTTTGGTCGCCATACTATAGGAAGGATGTGGAGGCATTGGAACGGGTGCAGAGGAGGTTTACCAGGATGTTGCCTGGTATGGAAGGAAAATCGTATGAGGAAAGACTGAGGCACTTGGGGCTGTTTTCACTAGAGAAAAGAAGGTTTAGGGGTGACTTGATTGAGGTGTACAAGATGATTAGGGGGTTAGATAGGGTCGACAGTATGAACCTTTTCCCGCGTATTGAGTCGGGTATTACAAGGGGGCATAGCTTTAAATTAAGGGGGGGTAGATATAGGACTGATGTTAGGGGTAGGTTCTTCACTCAGCGAGTCGTTAGTTCATGGAATGCCCTGCCAGTAACAGTGGTGGACTCTCCCTCTTTATGGGCATTTAAGAGGGCATTGGATAGGTATATGGAGGATAGTGGGTTAGTGTAATTTAGGTGGGCTTGGATCGGCGCAACATCGAGGGCCCAAGGGCCTGTACTGCGCTGTATTCTTCTATGTTCTATGTTCTAACATTATTTCAGACGGTGGAGAATTTTATTTCAGATCTCCAGCATCCACATTTCCTTGGTTATTTCACCTTTAATGTTGTTGTTTCCCGGGACGTCAGCATCACTGGCAAGGGCAGCATTTGTTGTCCATCCTAACTGCCCTTGACCATGTGACCATTTGTCAAGGAAATATGGAGCCAACCACATTGCTGTGAGTCTGACGGGACTCTTAGTCCAAATAGGGCAAAAATGTTAGGTTTCTTTACCAAAGGTTATCTATAAAATAATAAAAGAAATTCTGATGGATTATGGTTGCTATGAGTGAAATTAGGTTTCATTCCAATTTTTGTCACTGGAATTAAAATTTAGTCATCAACATTGGTAAGATTTCAAACAATGCTTTTCGAGTCATAACCTGTGCCTCTGAGTTACACGGTCAGTGACGTTATTACTCTGATACAGAGTCCCTATTGTGAAGTAATCAAACTATTTGTAACTGCAAGAGAAGTCAGATGAGTACTGAAGCCACATAATTAGTCGTTAATTAAAGGGTCAATGATGGCGAAGTCAGCAACAGAACTCAGGCAGAGCTGGAGATTGGGTATATTATGTAGGTGGGTGTCAGCAGGTTTGATGAAAGAGATAATATGGAGACATAAAACAACACACAGTAAAAAGGAGACTCAAGGTTCCAAACAGTCTTTTTCCTTCTCAGATATTTACGAGTAAGTAGGTTGGAAATACATGAAGAGGATGTGACGTTTATGACTGAAAGTTTATGTATTTGTTAAATATAATTAACCAGAATAACAATAACAGTCAGCATCATTTATAGAATTGACAGAGATAAGCTTACCAGGGACACCAACAATAGCGAGAATGGGATAGTACCCAGCTTGAATAATCATCAGTCCAGCTCGTATTCGCCAGTCTAACCATGCCCAATCCCGTGAAAGATAATACAGACCCCAAGATAAACTCCTGTCCATTGTTGTAACATTCCAGTCTAATTATCTCAGATTCTGATCCATTGCTGGAATATTCTAGTCTAATGTTCTCAGATTCTGATCCATTGTTGGAACATTCTAATGTTCTTACATTCAGGTCTCTCTCTCTTTCTCTGTAGCTGCTGATCCAAGTTCTGTTGAGGATGACGCTGCCCCTGATACATGGCGTAACAGGTTGAAAGAAGCCCCTAATAATGGAAGAGGGAAACCCTCCAGTGACCCAGTTAGGCCCAGGGAACCTGGTATTAATCACAGTCACTGAACAAACAGTTTCAATTAACCCCTTTCACGGGATCTCTGACATATCACAATAATACTTGGTGTGGGTGGGATTTTGATATCACTGATTATTGGACTCATGGCATATCTCCATCTGTAAATGTAGAGGTGAAGGAGAGAGATAATGCTTTTCTTCAGAAGTTCGAAGATTCTATTGTGTTTTGGCAGGGTAGGAATTGCTGAGCTCCCGAGGCCACTTATGTCTGATCACCAGGCCTGCTGCATCTTTTCGTTTTATTTATTTATGTTTAACTTTGACATTTATCTGTCGAGCATTAAACGGCTGAGGTGGGTTGAGGCATTTTTCAGAGACACTTACAGTGCCATAGACGGTGTAGATACAGTCATTTCCTTGTGGTCCTTGAAGCTGCGTCCAGTTCCTGTGGAGTGATGGTCAAACTCTCACAGAACCAGGATTCTTAGTTTTACCTTTTGCCAGTTATTGCTCGGGTTTCAGCAGGGTTGGAAGGCAGGGAAACTATCGCAGGTGCTACACACTCTCTCTGTGATTTCTCTCAGAACTGTCTTTTGATGTTCTTTCCTCCTGGATTGGAGAATTGCATGTCAGACAATCTGTTTCCTGAATTTGTTTTTTGACATTTGTGTGCTTATTGTATGATACCATATTGGAACAGTTATTGTATAGTAGTTAAATAAACTAGTATTCTGCTAGGTTTTCCAACAGAATTACGTTAGCAAGTTCGTCTTCCTTTTGTTGTCTTTTGTGTTTGAATAAATTGTGTTTTGCTTAATGTCGAATATTTTGACCAAGTAAATTCTATCTGAAACACAACTCCTCCTATTTACCAGCGGAATGGGCTGAGCTGGAGGAGTGATCATTATGTCAGGAATTATATCGGATACTCAATCCACCTCACAGATCTAGCCCAGACACGTATACGCCCACACGAGATAACTGCTCAACATGAAGCATTGCGTAGACCAGACTGCTCAGCAATCCGTCCAGGATCGAACACTGGTTAAAGCTCACCAGTCCACTACTTATCTGTCCAACAGTGCACTGTTTCAAGGAATGATGGATGAACAGGATATTGGTGTAAGTTAAGATGATGGAGAGGTTTGAATAAGCATTTGTCCTGCAGATTTGTAAATGGGAGTACAGTCAGCAGAGTCTTCGCCTCATTGGGCTGAAGCTAACAATAATTTGTCTCAGTTCCATTTTCATTGAGTGTGACAGAGGGAATGTCTGCACGAGGCAGAGTTAGTTTCCTGGTGCTATCTTATCGAACTCACCTCATTAACTACCCACTCCAATCCATGGTATCGCTCTCATTCAATGCCAACCCTATTCTCTCACCCATCATGGCTGGAGGTACTCGACATCGTCCGTATGCCCATGGATATTCCGTGATCCCTGGCACTGCTGCCATCTTGAAAAGGCCAATGGATATACGGTTCAGCTTTCTCAGTTTGGAGCTGCCTTGCACAGTTTACCCGAGCATGTCAGATAAGGGGAAATTTCACCACAGCTTGTCGACAGGGGCATGGAAATCCTTGTAAATGAGCTAGTACAGAGCGGAACCATTCTCTTCCCAGAGAGGCCGCACCACCAGTCCCACCGAGCATGGTCTGAGCTCACCATCCAGCTTAGTGCAGTATCTGCGGTCTGAAGAAATTTCCAGCAATATAGGACAAGCATCAATATCTATCTATCAGGATAAGGGTGGCTGTATTCTGTCTGCTCCCTCACGCTCACCGTATATCTGTAATAGCACCTATCCACCAAATAAGGCTCCATCACTCTCACTGCTGCATGCAGCACCTTCTCTCACTGTCACCTGTGCAATACCTCCACATGGTGATGAAATGTTCTCATTAGTGCTGTTTCTAGAAATCTCTGGATGATGTTATTTGTACAATGTTCCAGATTATTTTCAAAATAATTCCCAACTTTAGCAAATCCCAGTATGTTCGGCATCAGAGGAAGGAGCAGAGTTTTACTTTTTTTAAATCACTCAGGATGAAAGTGCATCAAGAGGCTATTAATCTTCTCAAATATGCTCCACTGTTCAGACAAAGGGAGCACCGAAACACTTGAAGAATAATTCTGTTCTTGAAGACAGGTGCCATATTTGTGGGTCTCCAGTTTCGCTGGAACACTCCTGTAATCCAGAGAGTTATAGAATATTTCACACAGTGCCACCAAAACACTCTGGAACCACTTCTATTAAGACCAGTTTACTATTGATAATGAACTGTTTACCCTTGTTCTTTTCTGTTTGAGGATGTTCGTTTTGTTAGAGACAGTGCAAGGACTTTCATCCGACTACAATTTTGTTTACATTATTGAACGATTTTGCGCCTTCCTCTGTGAGGAACTATATAAATTACTGTGTTAAATTCTTTGTCTGTTCCCTGAAACTAAATCCCCAGTCACATCCTCCAGGTGTCCCACATATACACTCCTGCCTTTCTTCCAAGGGTCACACACACATCATAAACGTGTTTTATTCGATAGGGGAAAACTCTTGCGGTTAGTTATTTTTTATATTTCTTGCCAGTTTTGGAATATTTTTCTTTGTATTTTGTTTTATACAATCTGCTTCTGGCTCCAAAAATAAACTTCCCAAATGTGGCCGACGCTAGTGCTCACCAATCTGAATTCTTCAGTTTGTGAGTGATTAGTATCCTTCACAGCCTTTGTGCATCATGGGTGGTTCGTCTTCACATCTTCACATCATCTTCTTGTTGACCAGAGACCATCATTGCTGAGCGTTATTAAGCAGTACCTGCTTAAATGTCTCCCCGACGCATCTACTGACCTTCACCTGAGTATAGTTTCACATTCTGTTTTACACCAAATATAAGCCATAAATCGGCAATTGAAATACCTGGCTCTTTTCAACCATTTGGGGGAACCTTCGTATATGGATGCGCACATGATCAGCTGAGAGTGACTCCATTCTCCCAGTTTCTCTGGCTCTGTGATTTCTGTTTGATGATGCCACATTCCAGTGGGAAGCTTCCTACGTGACCACCTTTTCTCTCAAACAAGAAATCCTCTAACTCTGATGGACTGAGCCTTCAGCTGTGACTGTCCAGTCTACCTCATTTATGCCCTCATTCCGTCCCCTACTTCCCTGAAAAATGACATATCTCCCCTTGTCCTCACTTCCTACTGCACTAGAATCTGCATTCACACAATCGTCCTCCGCCAATTCCACCACCTCCAGCAGGACAGCACCATCAAGCACATCTTCCCCTCCCGTTCACTGTCAGTATTTCACAGGGACCATTCCCTCTGTGACACCCTCCACCACCCGAACACTTCCACACTGCCCCCATGGCCCATTCCCATGCAATTACAGAAGCTGCAACACTTGCCCATTGACCTCATCCTTCCTCACAGTCCAAGGTCCCAATCCAACTTTCAAGTGAAGCAGCATTTCACTTGTACTCTTTCAATCCAGTCCCCTGTCTTTGCTGCTCACAATGCAGTCTCCTTCACATTAGCAGGCCAATCACAAACTGCTTTGAGGAACATCTCCACTCTGTATGAATGACCCCAATCTTCTGATTATTCACCATTACAATAATCTACCTTGCTCTGAAGGTAATGATAATACTTTGAAGAGGTAACAAGCAGGTTAGATAAAGGAGAGCCAATGGAAGTTAACTATGTGGACTTGCAGTAGGCATCTGATAATGTACCGCACAGGAGGCTGCAGAGTTAGACAAGGGCCAGTGGTGTAATTGGCCAGCTACTAACATGGATAAAATGGTCCTTCTCAACGTAGTAGCCGGTGACTAGTAGTGTTCCACAAGGGTCAGTGTTAGATCCACAACATTTCACTTTAGAGGTTAATGATCTGGATGGCAGAACTGAGGGCATTCTGGCTACATTTGCAGATGATGCAAAGATAGTGGAGGACCGTGTATTATTCAGGAGGCAGGGAGACTGCAGAAATATTTCGAAAGTTCAGGTGAGTGTGAAAAGGAGTGGCAGATGAAATACAATGTGGGAGAGTGCGAGGTCATTTTGGTATAAAGAAGCAGGCATGGACTATTTGCTAAATGGGAAGAAAATTTCGAAATCTGAAGTGTAAAGGGACTTGAGATTCCAAGTCCAGGATTCGCTTAAGAAAACTTGCAGGTTGAGTCAGTAGTTAAGAAGGCTAATATGAAGTTCTCATCCATCTCAAGAGTACTACAGTATAAAGGTAAGGATTATGACGCTTTCTACGTCTCTGGTCAGACAACATCGCCAGCATTTTGTATCTCATACCTTAGGAAGGATGTATTCAACTTGGTGCGTTTCGACAAAAGTTTCACCAGAAATGAAAAGCTTAACACATGAGGAACATTTGCGGGCTCTAGTTTATATTCGATGGAGATTAGAAGGCTGGGGGAGGGATCTGATTGAAACTCACAGAATACTGAATGGAATGGACAGAGAGGACATTGGGAGGACGTTTGCACTGGGACGAGAGACAAGGACCTGAGGGCACAAGCTAAGAGCAAACGGAAGACCCTTTCAAACTGAGACAAGATGAAACTTCTTTAAGCAGAGAGTGGTGAAACTGGAATTCCTTACCACCGAAGGCTGTGGAAACCAGATCGCTGAGTATATTTAAAACAGAGACGGATAAGTTTTTGATTGACAACGGGATCAAAGGTTACGGTGATATAGCAGGGAAATAGGGTTGAAAATCTGTCAGTCATAATTGAATGGTGGAGCAGACTCCATGGACCGAATGTCTTCTTTTCAGCTCCTATAGTCTTGTGGCCATATACAATTTCAGTCCTGGAAGGTGCGCTGGCTCAGTGGTTTGCAGTGCTGCTTCACAGCAACAAGGACGTGAGTTCCATTACATCCTCGGTGACTGCCTGTGTGGGGATTGCACATTGTCTGCGTGGATTTCTTCTGGGTGCACCGATTTCCTCCCACAGTTCAAAGATGTGCAGGTTAGGCGAATTGGCCATGCTAAATTGCACATACTGTTCATGAAATTAAGGTTAGGAGCAATAGTCATGGGCCAAAGTATAGTATTAGGGTAGAGAATGGGTTTAGTTCGGATACAATTTCGATGGTCAGCATGGACACGTTGGGCCAAAGGGCCTGTTTCCACACTGTAGGGATGTTAAGAAAGTGAAGACAGCTGCAATTTTCCAATGAAGTTCAACCCAAGCTCGAGTAACACTTCACTTTACACTTTGGTGCGTTCCAGCTTGTAGGGGTTAATATTCAGTTCCATAAATTCACAACTTGACCCTATTATGGCTGTTCTTCATTTATCATAAACCTTCCCTCCTGGGCTCTCTATGATTCTGTCTTGTTTATCTTGCACTCAACAGAAAGAAAATCCATTTCTAATACTTGCACATTCACCCATTTTACATCTGTGTCTCTTTCACCACAATTTAAAGCCCATTTGTTTTTTGCACTGGGCCTCCAAACACTCTTTCCCACCTCTACCAAGGTGGTAAAACGCTCACTTTCCAACCCTTTCTGAAGCAGTTTTACACTGGACTTGAAAGTTTAACATTGTTTCGTTGTCTCTGCAGACGTTGCCAGACCAACTGAGTTCGTTCAAAAGCGAAAGGTCACAAAACTTTTTTTCAATATAGCAAAGACCAGTGGATACTGGAAATAGGAAACAAAAACAAAAATTGTTGCAGACACCAATAGCTTTGAAGAACAGTCACAGGACCCGAAAGATTATCTCTGCTTTCACTTCACAGATGCTGCCAGACCTGTTTAGTGTTCTTGAACAAGTTTCAAACACGTGTGTTAAAAGTGCTCAAACGCCCGGTCCAACATGCATTTCCATGCACCGGAAGTGAACAATAACTCAAAGAGCACAAATTCATTTGTTTTAAAACTACATAAAGCTGAGTTCTGAATCATGGTGATGGAGAGAAACACATTCACTTTCAACAGATGATGGCACGACTGGAAGGGAAATGATTCAGATTCAGATGAAAATGTTAAATGCGTTTGAGGAACGCAAAATTGGAGGCATGACATCATGAAGGGACCCTAACAGGACGAGAATTTTTAAAAAAAGCGTACCCACATCAGGAATCAGGATAGGTCATGGAGTAGAGGGGTGATGGGTGAATGGGTCCCGGTGTGAAATGAGGACCGGCAGCAGAATTGTATTGCAGATATTGCAGCTCAGACTGGAAATTCATGTGATGCTGCAAATCATAGCAGCAGCAGTAGCAGCAGCAGCAACAACAGAACCAGAATTATATTCAACCACAATCTGTAACATTTTCCCTGGGATAATCCCTCAGTCTAACATTACCATAAAGCTGATCTATGGTACAGTGATGCGTGTGGGAGAACATGCCAGGGTCAAAAACCTATGTACCTGAAGCTGATGACGATGCATTAAAATTACTGCACTTACTGCTTACATTAACAAACAACAGAAATAATGTTTGATAGAGAGGGTGCAATGATCCCAATACTATGACCACTTCTTTTCAAACCAACTAAAATTTGTTGCTGATCTGTCTACCTTTGTTCTTATCTGATTGTTAGAAACCTTGTTCCTTCAGTTCGAGACGGTTCAAGGACTTCCATCCTATTACAGTTTTGTTTGTATCATTGATATACTTACAGTGCCTTTCCCTGTGAGGAATGATGTAAAATACTGGTGTAAATTATCTGCCTATTTCCTATAGCCAGTTCCTCAATCACACTCTCCAAATGAACTCAGTATGCGTTCCTGACCTCATTTCTACCTAAGGTCACATAGTCATCTTGAACATTGTTTATGTACACAGAAAAGTTTGTGATGCTTGTTTTTATATTTCTTGCTAATTTGCTTACATTATTTCTTTTCCTCCCATACCTCGCTTTCACGATTAATACGGTCATATCGCGCACAACCAGATCCTTTGGTCCAACCTGACCATGCTGGCCAGGTTTTCCAAAGTAAACTAGTCCCATCTGATTGCATTTTGTCCATGTGTCTCTAAACGTTTCCTATTCCGATGTTTGTACAAACGCCTTTTAAATGTTGTAGCTGTACTTGGATTTACCATTCTTCCTCTGGCAGCTCTTTCCATACACACATCCTCCTCAGTGTGAAAACGTAGCTGCTTCATCCCATTTTAATCTTCCGCGTTTCACGTTAAAGCAATATCTTCTATGTTTGGACTTCCCTATCCTGTGGAAAACACCTTGGCTATTCACCCTATCCATGCCTCTCATGATTTTATAAATTTCTATAATGCGAACCCTCAACCTCCTACGCTCCATCTGATAATAACTACAAGAACAAGTATTTAAAGGTAAGCACTGCAAAATTGAAACAATATTCAAAACGACATGTAAACAACACTCAGAGCAAATCTTTATAGTGTGATTTGTTTTTCTCCATGTTAAAATACTAAGGCAGCATGAAACTCTTGCTAGTATCAATAGGAAGTCAAACACCTGAATTTCTTTGTCTAAAGGGGGTGATGATCTCTCCAGTGAAAACGTATTTCTGATCAGATCTATGTTAGAAAGGGAATTCTTAGACCACACGGACAGCGTGCGTTTGCCTTTAGCAGGGTGAGATGAAGTCTGAGTATACCTTTTGAAATTTGGATCACAGTGTGAATTCAGTGCAAAGGGGGAGAGGTGTTTTCAATAAGGTTTACTCCAAGAAGGAAACTATCCAGAATGAGATGTGAGTGGGAGGTGTAAGGCAGCATGAATGGTGAGGCCGAGCCACACTGAGACTAGAGGCAAAATGGCAGCACAAAACACAGCTTGATGCTAGTGCAGGGAAAGTAGACTCAATCAAAGAGCTTCAAGTGAAGTGGGGAGGCATCATCATGTCAGAGAATGTACTCAGTAATTTGAAAGGGAGAACCTGGAATCAGAAAGGGGAGAGGAGCAACGAAGAGGATAGAGCCCGCAATGGGATATCTGGGGATAATTCAGGAAGCACAACTTAAAGTCATGCCCAGCATCTGCTTATGGTTACGAGAATAAACATCCTAATTCTGGCCCTACACTAATGCTCGTCAATAGTATCCTTGCCAACCTTTGTCAACCATGGGTACTTCATCTTCTTATGGAGTCCTTCTTTTTGAAAGAAACAATAATTGCTGAGAATTATGGGATATCTGCTTGAATGTCTGCCGACATATAAGCACGGACCTTCCCCTTAGTCTATATCCACATCTCGCTTCAAACCAGATGTGAGACAGAAATCCTCAATTTAAATACATGGTTCTTTTAAATAATTCAGGGGGATCTTCTGCATGTAGCTAAACACATGATCAGCGTAGGCTTATTGCATTCTCCCAGTTTCTCCATCTCTGTTGTTTATGTTTGATGATGCCACATTCCAGTGAGCTTCCTCTGACGTGACCTCCTTTTCCTTCAAACCAGAAATCCCCTAACTACGGTGGACAGGGCCTTCATGTGACTGCCCTATCTCCCACGCTTCTGCCCTCACTCCATTCCCTCCTTCCCAGAACAATGAAAGATCTCCCCTTGTCGTCGCTTCCTACTGCATTAGAACCAACATTCACTGATCATCTTCCGCCACTTCCACCACCTCCATCAAACGCATCTTCCACTCGCGTCCACTGTCAGCATTTCACAGAGACCATTCCCTCTGTGATACCCTAAATCAACCCGAACACTTCCCCACACCCCCATGACACCTTCCCATGCAATTACAGAGCTACAACACGAGCCCATTCACCTCTTCCCTCCTCACTGTCCAAGGTCCCAATCACATCTCCCAGGTGAAGTAGTATTTTATTTTTACTCTTTCAATCCGGTCTCCTGTCACAATGCAGTCTCGTTTACATTGGGGAGACCAAACAGAGACTGCTTTGAGGAACACTTTCACTCTGTCTGTAGGAATAACCCTGACACTCTCATTTCTTCCCATTTCAATAATCTCCCTTGTTCCCATCCTAGTACTTCGGTCCTGAGCTGCTGCAATGTTCCAATGAAGCACTATTCAAGCTCGAGTAACATCTCACTTTACACTTTAATGTGTTACAGCCTGTAGTTGTTAATATACAATTCCAAATTCGCAGTCTGACCCCATTATGGCTGTTCTCCATTTTTCATGCATTCTGCTTCCTGGCCTAACAATGATCTTGGCCTCCCAATGATCTCGTCTGAATCTTGTTTATTCTGCACTCAATAGAGGCAACCCATTTCTCCCATGTACACTTTAATTTACACCCATTTTACATCTGTTCCTCTTTCACCACAATTAAAAGCTCATTCCTCTGCCATTGCACTTCCACATGCTCTGTTTCCCATCATCCCTCGTCTACTTTTGCCAAGGCAATAAGGAGCCCTTTTCAGTTCTGAACAACGGCCAAGCTGGACTTGAAACGCTATCTCTGTTTCTCTGTCTCCACAGATGCTGCCAGACATGCTGAGTTTCTCCAGAAATTTCTGGTTTTGAACATGTTCAAAGATGTGTGTCAAAGCTGCTCAAATGTCCTGACACACATGGAGTGCCATGCACTTGGAAGTGAAAAATAACACAATTTGCACAAATACCTTGGTTCTGAAACTACATAAGATGGAATCATTGACGCTTCAGAGTTCTTAACGAAAGCCTTGGAAAGAAACAAAGGGAATTTAAATTCCGAAATTGATACGACTGGAAGGGAAATCATTCAGATTAATGTTAGAATTAGAGTTGTTGCAGTGTGGAAACAGGCCCTTCAGCCCAACAAGTCCATACCTATCCTCTGAAGAGGAAACCAACCAGACCCATTCTCCTATTTTATATTTACCCCTGGCTAATGCACCTAACATACATATCCCTGAACATTACAATTCACCTAATCTGCACATTTTTGGTTTGTGGGAGGGAACCAAAGCACCCAGAAGAAACCCACAGGGAGAATGTGCAAGTTCCACATAGACAGTCGCCAGAGGATGGAATCGAAACTCGGTCCCTAGCACTGTGAGGCAGCAGCACTAACCACTGAGCCATGGTACTGCTTCATGGAATATATTTAGGAGTTTTGAAAAAAATTACAAGAGGTGTGACACCATGGACAGACACTCAGAGGAAGGAGAATATTAAAATGGAAGTGTTACAACATCAGAAACCAGAGTAGGTGAAGGGGTGATGGGTGAATGGGTCTCGGTGTGAACTGGGGGTAGACAGAAGAAATGCATTGCAGATATCGCAGCTGAAAAATGGGAATTCATGTGGTACTGTAGATCACAGCTGGACAGAAGGAGCATTGTATTGAATCACAATCTGTAACTGTTTGCCCAGTTTAATCCCTCAGTTTATCATTCCAGTTTTTAAATAGATATTTTTATTAGAAATTTAACATTTTTACAAGTTTACAAAAATAAACAAAACTCTCAAGTACAAACATTGATATACAATTAAATCTTAAATAAATAATGACCAAAATACAACAAAAGAAAAATACCGAGAAAAAAAACTACTAATCTAACCTACAACTAACCCGAGTGTATAATTAAGTCTCTTACATTATGCAAATAAGAAAAAGAAAAAAAAAAACAATGGTAACACAGAAATTGGGTAGCGAGATACATGCTCGGAATGTGTTAACATCAAATGTAACAAAACCCATATCGTGTGGGATTCCTCTCGCAAGGGGCCCCTGACGAGCCAGGTTTGTAATCTCAATTAAATAAAAGTCCTTGTTAGGATAGCCTAAATATTTGCATTTATGTAATTCAAGGCCATATTCTATGAAATAATTCGGTCTTTCGGTGCACCATATTTGTAAGGATGTCAAGGGCAATACGTTCCATAATCAATCTGTGCCAATATGAAATGTCCAGGGGGGCCCTCAGCCACCCAGTTTACCAATATAGTTTTCCTTGCACAGAAAGAGAGAATAGAAAATAATCTCTTCCCGTGCATATCCAGGGAGTTTGAAAAGCCCAAAAGGAGAGACACAGGGTCCAGTTTAATTTCCGTTCCTAAAATTTCTCTCAGGGTACTTGCTAGTTTAGTCCAATCTCTACGGATGTTTTGACAGGTCCATAGACAATGTACAAGAGTGTCCACCTCTATTTTACATTTGGGACACATTGGAGATGCTCCTGCCTTAAATGTTGCCAATCAATCCGCTGCTATATGGGCCCTATGAAGTATCTTCAGCTGGGTAGCCTGAGTTCTGTTGCAGATGGTGATTCTTCTGGCGTTTTTCCAAATGTCAGTCCACATTTCTATAGAGATCTCTAGTCCCAAATCCTGATCACATGTCTTAAGAAGATTGTCCATATCTCCCGATACTTCATCATGTAGTAAATGATAAATAATACTGACGGAAGATACCCCCATTGGTCGTAGTACTCTATATTCTCGATCTAATAACATAGTCTTCTTCTGTATATAATCTCGAATTTGGAAGTATAAAAAGAGGTCTCCATTTGGTAATCCTAATTTCTGACACAGCTGTTCAAAAGACATCAGGACCCCATTTTTAAATGGTATCTCAGGTCCCCAAGACATGAGATACCCCTGGATCTCCAGAGTTTAAAAGTGAATTCCCCATGCTCCCACTATCGGAACATAGGGGGGTGTCTTATGTGTGTTGCCCTCATTTTGCCCGATTATATTCCAATCTTCAATTGTGCTTAGTATTATAGGGTTTTTACAGTGATCTGTAATGATTTTCCTCTTGTCTGAAAATAAAAGGTTAAAAAATGGGTATTTTACTTGAGAAACCTCGATGTCCAGCCAGATTGATTGCGGGTCAGACAAGACCCAATCAGCTATGTAATTTAATAGGGAACTTAACTGATATTTCCTAAAATCTGGGAAGTCCAATCCTCCCCTTGCCTGTGGAAGCTATAGCTTCTTCAGCTTAATGAGGGGCCGTCTATGATTCCAGATAAAGGTATCCAACCAGCCATATCATTTACACAGTGCCAGCCTCGCCAGCATCACCGGAAGCATTTTCAAAGGGTATAGGAGACCGTACAGGACATTCATTTTAATTAGTGCTATTCTACCCAGCCAGGAAATTGGAAGGTCTCTCCATCGCTGGAGGTCCTGCCTTATCCTTTCCAGTAAATGCACAAAGTTAGCCTTGTATAACTGACCAAATACTGGGGTAATAAAAATGCTTAAATATAAGAAATCCTCCAGGGACCAACGAAAGGGAAAGCGGGATCAGTCCACTAAGTGAGGTATCACAGCTAGGCCACCCATTGGTATAGCCTCCGATTTTGAGAAATTAATTTTATGGCCTGAGAATGCGCTAAATATATTAATAACTCGGATTAAGCGAGATACGGATCTCAGAGCTTACTGAGGAATAGAAGAACATCATCTGCATAAAGGGTAATTTTATGTTTACCTGTACCAATCCTGGGAGCCGTTATATTAGGACCAGCCCGTATAGCATCTGCTCGTGGTTCAATTATTAGCATAAATAACAATGGCGGGGAAGACATCCCTGACGGCAGCCCCTATCCAAACTGCAGCTATCCGAACCTAATCCATTGGTAACCACAACTGCTTTGGGATCACTATACAATGTTGAGACCCATTTGGTAAACACCTTTCCAACGCCAAACCTTTCCAATGTGTAAAACAAATAGGACCATTCAACCCTATTGAATGCCTTTTCCGCGTCTAATGAGACTACTACTCCTGGTATCTTTCCCTGATAGCAGGCTGGAATCATATTCAAAACCCTTCTAATATTATTGGATGATCTACGGCCCTTAATAAACCACGTCTGATCCTCCTTTATGATATGTGGCAGTACCCTTTCTAGTCTCAGTGCTAACGTTTTAGAAAGGATTTTAAAACCTACTTTTAGCAAGGATATTGGTCTGTATGACGTACAATCTTCTGGATCCTTTCCTTTTTCAAGGATAAGAGAGTACTTGCCTCTTTCAACGAAGGCGGGATACAGCCCTCACTATATGCACAGTTATACATGTCCATAAATGGACCAGCCAATATTCCTGTAAATTCTTTATAGAACTCAGCTTGAACACCATCTGGGCCAGGTGCCTTACCGCTCTGAAGTTGACTGATTGCGTCAAGTATTTCATGGACTGTTAGGGGAGCATTTAACACCGATACTTGTTCCGGAGTTAGGACTGGAAAGGTCAAATTTGAAAAAAAAAATGATTGCATTCTCCTCGTCCTGTCTTCACAATCCTGCGATTTATATACATCAGAATAAAATTTTCTAAAGATTGCATTAACCCTTTTAATGAGTCAAAATACCCGTACTTTTCTTGATAGATGTAATAGTTTGAGGAGCCTTTTTCTCTTTGCAAGAAATGCTAAATATCTACCCGGTTTGTCGCCAAATTCATATAACCTTTGTTTTGCAAATAATATTTCTTTCTTACCCTTTTGGGTAATCGTGGTGTTTAGAGGTGTCCTAAAGGCCAGTAATCCTTTGCAATTTGATAATATAAGATCTATAAGCATATGCTGTTTCAGCTGCTTTTAAGCGAGCTTCGAGCAGATGCTGTTGTTCTCCCTTTAATTTTTTTCTGTGTCCCTGAGTAGGAGATGATCAAAACTCACGTGTAAGCTTTGATGGTCTCCCACATCATTAATGGGTTGCTAGGCGCACCTAAATTAATTTCTAAATTAATTTCTAATTTCTAAAAAAGTTTTAAATTCTTGAGAGAAGTACTTTACAAATTTGCTATCGTTCATCAGGAAGGTGTCCACATGCCAATGCCGAGGGGATGTCCCGTTGTTCCTCGCCTTCATTTCCATATATACAGCAGCGTGGTCGGAAATTGCTATCCTACCTATTTTACAGGATGATATGGAATTCAAAAAAAAAACGAGGGGGCAAAAAACATATCAATTCTGGTATGACATTTATGTGGATTGGAGTTAAAAGAAAAATCTCAGCCCTGTGGATGAAGACATCTCCATACATCTACTAATCCTAATTCTTTGTTCAGATCCACCAATTGTCTAGATCTGGGAGATACTACTGCAGTACTCTTGGGAATCCTATCTATTACCGGATCCATCATACAATTAAAGTCTCCACCTATAATTGTATGACGGGCACCAACAGCCAGCAATTTTAAAAAAGGCTTCCTTTATAAATTTAATGGGGTGTGCCGGGGGGCAGTACAAATTTTAAATCCCATATTCCTCTCCATTTATAAGGGCTTTAATCAAAATATATCGTCCAGATTCGTATTTTATCTGCTTTAGGATTTTGAAAGGGAAATTCTTCTGAACAAGAATAACAGCTCCCCTGCTTTTTGAGCTAAAAGAAGAAAAAAAGGCCTGATCAAATCCGCCCTGTTCTTTATCCAACAGGTGTGTCTCCTGTAAAAGGGCTATATCAACTCTTTCTTTCTTAAGATTTGATAATATTTTCTTCCTTTTGACTGAGGAATTACTCCGCTTGACATTCTAGGTGCACCACTTAACCAACTGATCAACCATAATCTTCCGGGAAAATCTGAGACCCCTCGGGAGGGGAAACCCTATGCAGAATATCCCGAACATAGAGCATACAAAATTCACAGAATTAAATGGCTCTCTGATACACTCACAACAATATAATAAAAACTATTTCTAAATAATAAAAAAACGTATTTAAATGAAGATATTCTCCATTTTTCCCAGGTGGTGTCACTTCCTCTCCAAAGGTCCATCGTATCCTCTCCCAACCAAGCCCCACCCTTGACCCAGGCGCTCCTCAATAGGATGAGGAGAATTCAGATATAACACAAAGCTAGAGTGTTATATCCCCACCCCCCACCTCACACACACACACAGACCAACACCTGGATATATTTGTTAATGTTAATACCATGTATAAACATGTATAACTATAAAATTACAACCTCAACAAATAATAATTAAATAGAATAATACAAAATAACAAGGGAAAACAACCCCGCTCCTAGAGACAGAGGTGAAATAGAATAAGGTAACTATTTTCCCCCACCAACATTAACTTAACATACATACACACACATACATACCCACATACATACATACATAGAATAATAAAAAAAACAACCGGTGGCGGAGAAAAAATCGTCAAATAGAGAACAAGTAAATAAATCTCTCTCCCCACCCCAAGATAATATGAAACAATAATGTAAGAAAAAAAGAAAAAAATGGGGGGATATAAACCAGAGTGGAGGAAAGGCAAACCAACATCCTTTATCGCTTACAATTTATCTAAGAGAGTCCAAGAATTCCTTAGACTTTTCTGGCGATCTGAAGTTATACACGGATCCTTCATGGTTAAAGCGTAGCGTCGCTGGGTTGTGTAAGGAGTACTGAATATTTAAGTCCCTTAAACAGTTCTTCGCCTCATCGAGTGCTTTCCCCTTTCGGACCAGAGCTGGGGAAACGTCCTGTAATAACATGATCTTGGATCCTTTATAGATCATGGCTTCGGAATGCTTCCCAAGATTTCTAGAAGCTTCTAGGAGTATCTACCTCTCCCTATAGCTCTGCAGCCGGAACAGGATCGGGCGTGGGCGCTGGTTCGAACTGGGCTCACACATTGCGACCCGGTAGGCCCATTCTACCCTTAACTGGCCTGATCCAGTTTCCAGATTTAAAAGTTTTGGCAGCCACTGCTCGAGAAACGCTGTAATCTGTCCTTCCTCTTCCCGTTCGGGAAGACCCAGCAAACGAATATTTCTTCAATGTGATTCTCTTAGGTCCGGACTCGCTGTTCAAGAGTCCAGATCTGTTCCACGGCCGATTGCGCTGCAGTTTCGGAGGTCGCGGCCTTTAGCTCCGTCCATCCAACTCGGCGCTCGATTTCTTTAATGTCTCGGTCGTGCTTTTGTTTGGCCGAGAGTGAGTCCCATCGAATTCGGGATTCTTTAATGAAAGCGTCGAGTTTCGAGATGATTTCCACAAGGCTTGTCAGCATAGGTAAGTCCCCCGGGACGGGTGTGGACGCCTTTGCTGCAGCTAGAGAGGGTGGGGGAGGGGGTCCTGCTTGCTGAGAGCTGCGGGATCCCTTCCCTTTGGTCATTTTTACTAAAGATTAGATTGTTTAAATTTAATACTAAGCAACTAATTAAATTAAACAGCTAATTTAAATGATTTGGTGAGTGTGGTGGGGTTGGGTGACCCACTTTACCCAAGTCTTGGGAGGAGCACTTTCGACTCAGACTTGCTGGGTCGCCGCCATCTTGGATCCCTGTGTTATATTAATTCTGAAGTTATCTGACCCACAGTGACAAGTTTTGGTGCCTGGAGAGATAAGATGGTCCAGTGAAGGACACAGTGGACAATTAACCATGATCTCTTCCTATTTTCTGACATGCAGCGGCATCAAAATATCTGTTCAAACAAACAGATTGCTCATATTAAAATCAGCACACTTCAGACTGACAGGCCACTGTGTTCAGTACCCTCTGGTTTTGGTTGTTCTTAGCTGTACTGGGATTAGTCTCCCACTCCCCCTCAGTCACTGTACCTGTGGACCTACTGCTGTGGTTCCACCCACCCCTCCCCCACCGCCGCCACACACTAGTTTAAACCCTCGTAAAGGACACTAGAAAACCTGTCTGCCAGGAGATTGCTGCCAGTTCAAGTCCATCCCGTCCATCTTGTCTATATACTACCAACCCGGGAATCCCAATGATCAACATATCGGAGATTGTTATCAGTTCATGTGCATCCTGTCCTTCATGTGTGTATCCTATTGACCCGTGAATCCACATATCGTAAACTGCTGCCAGTTCAGGTTCATTCCGTTCTTTTTGTGTATATCCTACCGACTCGGGAATCCCCATGATCCACATATCGGAAGTGCTCCCTCCCAGACCAGCATTTTGATCGTGTATTTAACTGTGCCACTTTCCTATTCCTAACCTCACTCGCACGTGACGTATTCTAATGTCTCCAAAATTCAAATATCCTTTCAGCACATCTCCTTCAAGGCCTTTTCGTTAAACTGGATAGACTTGATAATAAAAACTTAAGTGTGACGTCAGGAAAGTGAGACCACTGAATCAGTCCAATAACTACCCAACCTGATATCTATCCCCGCCACCAAACCTGTTTGACAAGGCATACATATGGACCATCTAGTTGCAGATGGACGAGGATAAACAGAAGATTAGAAAATGTCAGAGCAGATGGATGTAATTCAGCCTGTTTACTCAGCTTCGCTATTCAACTGGATTCTAGTTATTCTATTCCTTTCAATGGCAGAGTCGTTACCCAGCATCCCCAGCGGGTCAGAAAGTTCCCAGTGTCATTGCGTGCACAGTCCTGCGAAGGGAGTATCCAGTGCCAGGCAATGGTGTCGGAAATGTCCCAGGGGTGGCACAAGGAAAAGCTACATTTGGTGATGATGGACTGAGGGAACTGAGAGAGATGGAATGGGCATCCTGGAATACTGCACTCAGACAAATGATCGGGCAAGATTCCTATACACCAGAGAAACCCGCGAACCACAGCTGCTTTTAAAAAAACCTGTCACATATGCTGCATTTCTCCATTGAACAAAAACAAAAATACTGTAGATGGTAGAAGTCTGAAGCAAACACAGGGACGTACTGTGGAAAGAGAAAAGAGTTAATGTTCCCAATCCAGACATAGGAAGAATGAACAAAGTCCGCACAGGCAGGGCCCAGAGATTGGAAATGAACCCAAGTCCCTACCACTATGATGAAGCATTGCTGTGTCACCATGCTGCTCAATGATGGATAATTTGCGATAGTATAGTTGAAAAAAAAACATAGATACTGTTCTCCGTGATCGGGATTAAGAGTCCTGAAGGTTATGTTGCCTACATGGTGCTTGGGTTTGTGATATATCATTTGGGTTGCAGAACTTGGAGCGGGAGGGGAATGATCCAGTGGTCAGGGTCTGTGTAGATACCAATGGCTGTACAAACAAATGACAATGAGAAGAGCGACGGATAATACAGGACTGAACTATTATATCGGAATGCGTTCACTATATTGAATAACGTAAATGAGCTTGTGACTCATCCATAGTGGCATTATTTGACATCGCTGCAAGAGGATCAGGATTGGGAGATGAATATTCAAGGATATTCATCCTGTCAAAAAGATAGGCAGTTGGGCAGAGAGATAGAGTTGTCTCAGTATTAAGAATGGAATTGAATCAATAATCAACAATGAGAAATGAAATAAGGTAGAATTTGTGTCGGTAGAATTGAGGAATCAAAAAGGTGAAAAAATGCAGTTGGAGTTATATACAGGGAGCTGGGGTATAAGATACACCAGGATCTAGAAAGATCTGTAGGAAAGGTAAAGTTACATGGGTCATGTGGGATTTTACTTTACAGATGGACTGGGAATTCAGATTGATAGTGGTTGGCAAGAAAGGGAATTTGTGGAATGTTTACGAGATGGCTTTTTGGAGCAGCTTGTGCAGGCAGACTAGATGAGGGGAGCTTAACCTGACTGTGATCATAATATGATTGAATTTACTCTGCAATTTTAGATGGAGAAGTTAGAATCAGAAGTAACGGTATTACTGAATAAAGACAAATACACAGACAAGAGTGAGGAGCTGTGTAGAATTGAGTGGGAGACGGGCCCAGCAGGAAAGACAGTACAACGGCAATGGCAAGAGATTTTTGGAGTAATTCAGCAGAGATTTATCCTAAGGGAAAAGTGGCTTGTATAGGGAGTACGGGACAACCATAGCTGACGAGGGAAGTCAGGTATAGCATAAAAGCAAAAGAGAAATGATATAATGTGGCAAAGCGCAGTGGGAAATCTGAGGATTGGAAAGCTTACAAAGACAAAACAGAGGGCAAACAAAATAAAATAAGGAGGGAGATTATTAAATATGGGGGTAAGCTATCCAGTAATGTAAAGGAAGTATATAACAGTTTCTTTCGACATTAAAAGTGCAAAAGAGCGGCAAAAGTGAACATTGGACTGCTGGAAAGGATGCTGGAGTGATATCAGTGGGGAACGAGAAAATGGCCAAGGAACTGAATAATTACTTTGCATCAACTTTCATGGTGGAAGGCACAAGTAATACCTTAAACATTCAAGAGACTGAGGGGCCAGAGCTGAGTATGATGGCCCCCACCATGGAGAACATGCTAGAAAAAAATGTCATGGCCCGAAAATGTTAAATAACCTTGACCAGATGGGCTACATCCCAGTATTATACGGGTGATAACTGAAGAGGGAGTGGAGGCAATCGTGGAGATCTTTCAGCAATCAATAGAGTAGGGAACGATCCTAGAGCACTGCAAGTTACACCCCTTTTTAACAAGGGAATAAGGAAAAAGACAAAAAAAAAACCCATCATGAATAGTGTTAACTCTGTTGTGGGTAAGATCCTGAAGCCATTGTGAAAGATGAGATTTCTGAATACGTGAACGTGTTTGGTAAAATAGGGCAAAATAGGCATGATTTCATCAAGGGAAGTTAATGCCTGACAAATCTATTGGAGTTTTTTGAAGAGGAAATGAGCAGGCTCGAACAAGCACAGACAATGGATGTTATCCACCTGGAATTCAAGAAGGTCTTTGACAAGGTGTCACACAGGAGATGACTGAGTATGATAAGGGTCCGTGGTATTATAGACAAGGTGGTGGCATGGATAGAAGCTTGTCTGTCTGGCAGAAAGCAGAGAGTGGGGATAAAAGAGTACCTCTCAGGATGGCAGCCTGTGACAAGTGGTGATCCAGAATGCTCAGTGATTAAATCATATTTTTTTACTTGTTACATTAACAATCTAGTGGAGGGAATTGAGGACACTCTGGCTAGGTTTGCAGACAATACAAAGACAGGCAGATTGACGGGTCGTATAGACGAAGTGGAGAGACTGAACAAGGATTTAGACAGGTCAAGAGATTGTCAGATGCATTCCATCGTTCGAAAGTGTGAGGTCATGAACTTTGACACGAAGAATAGAGGCATGGTCTATTTTCTAAATGGCGAGAAAATTCAGAAATCTGAAGTGCAAAGGGACTTGGGAGTTCTAGCGCAGGATACTCGCAAGGTCAGCTTGCAGGTTGAGGCAGTAGTTAGGAGGGCAATTGCAATTATGATTGGGGCATTTACTGCGAGAAGAATTGAACATAAGAACTAAATGTATACGGCTCTGGTCATACCACATTTGGAGTATTGTGCTCATTTTTGAGCTCCATACCTCTGGAAGAATGTACTGGTCCTGGAACGTGTTCAGAAGATTTTCACGAGAATGGTCATAGGAATGAAAAGCTAATTGCATGAGGAATGTTTGAGTACTCTGGGTCTATACTTGATAAAGTTTGAAAGGATGAGAGGGAATGTATTTGTAATAGACAGAATACTGAACGACCTAGAGAGAGTGGATGTTGATAATATGTTTCCGTTGGATTAGAATCTGAGGGCACATCCTTAGATGAAAGGGAACACTTTTTAGAACAGTGATACGGAGAAAGTTATTTAATCATAGAATGGTGAATCTTTGAAATTTATTGCCACAGAAGGCTGTGGGGGAAAGTCATTGAGTATATTTGAGAAGGAGATAGATAGTTTTTGATTAACCAGGGGATGAAGGGTTATGGGGAGAAGGTCGGAGAATGGGTTTGAGAAACCTATCAGAGATGATTGAAATACGAAGCGAAACCGATGGACTAACTGTCCTAATTTATGCTCCAATGCCTTATAGTCTTTTGGTCTAAACCTTAAGGAAGTACCTTGCATCTCCGAGAAGATAGATTCATGTTCTTCATGAAGGTCAGAAGCTGTTGGGAATGGTTAACTGTTTTAGAATGAAGGTATTGTGGTTGCTATCAGGGTGGTGGATAATATGACATTCAGTGCAGGATCACACACCAACTGCGCTGTATTAATGTGGGGAGAGTTTATTCAAAGCTTGGACCTCTCCGTCTCTCTCAATGGGGAGTAGGGGTTGGGGTGGGTGGGTGTAACGTCCGCCCAGGCACTTAAACTATCCCGAATTATGCATCCTGAGTGAAATAGCAGTCATGGAGTTTATCTCCTTCCCATTGTCTGTTTCGAATGTAAGAAGTGAAAGTCCATCCCTCTCAGGGTTCAATGCAATCACGTCTTATTCTCTCACAGCGCTACAGATATACGTTCATTCACTCCTCATGGTGCCATCATCCCAGGGATTAACCTGGTGGAACTCCTCTTCACTCTCCCTGTGGTAAGGAGATTACTCCATATAAAGGAAAGAAAATCTGTCCACAATACCCCAAATACTGCCTCAACAACACTCTCAGGTTTGATCACAATAATTCCTTTCTCTCACTTAGCTGGCTACATTTCTTTCGTGTGACACAGACAACAATTAATTTACAATGCACTGCCACTGATGTAGAATTTAAAACATCCTTATATCTGTAGGTCAGCATTAATAAATCCAGCACCAGTGGTGCCCATGGAGATGGACATCACTCAGTCTTGGAAGAGACTCAATCAGAAAGTGTATTTCTAAAACAGTGAATGGCTACCTACCTGAATGGAAATGGGCCGGAAGAATATGGGATTCAGGCAGAGGAATGGAGCTAACTTTCCTTTTGTTCTGCCTTCATGGGATGCGTGCAGCCATCGTCAGGCCAGCATGTTATGCCGATATTGAACTGAGTGGCTGTTTCAGCTGTTCCACAGGACAATAAATAGTAAAACAAATTGCCGTGGTTTGCAGTTAAACAGAGACTTGACCAGAGAAGGATGACCCACTGCCTTCTCTAATGGGCTTAAGGCAAGCCGATATCAACAGATTTTCATTCTGTGGTTCTAGAATACGAGCCAATGGCGTGACGACCATACACTGTCTGCCCATCTTTCAGATTTTGTGCAGAGAACAAGTTAAACATCTCAAGTGCAATTATTTAGTAATGGTCACGTTGTTAGAAGGGACTTGAAACAGATGTATCTGTAATTAATAAAGGAACAAACGATGGTTTATTCAGGAATTGCACTGAGGATGAGGAGGAGACTGGGATGTCTTAATGGTGGTAGTGGACAGGATTGGTATGTGAGGAGGATATGGAGATGTACACTTTGCAGGAGAAAACGAATCAAAGAGGCTGAGAACAGTGTGTTTTACCCTCGCGTGTTGGTGAGTAATTTGTAAATAATAGTTTGCTAGTTATAATTTCTAACGAATGAAAATTTGATTGGAGCTCAAAACGTCGGCTTGCGCCTTTACAAAATCTGCATATCATGAGCATCGAATCAGTTCAGACCATTTCACTAAACAGACAGAGTGACTTACCAGGAACACCAACTATAGGAAGGATAGGATAGTAACCAGCTTGAATAACCATCAGTACATCTTCAATCCGCGATCCCAATGAAATCCAATGCTGGGAAATCCAGTACAGACCATAGGATAAACGCCTATCCATTGTTGGAACATTGCAGTCTAATGTTCCCAGATTCTGATCCAGTATTGGAATATTCCAGTCTAATATTCCCAGATTTCCATTTCTCGTGCCCTTCTCTCTGAAGCTGCTGATCCCTCTTATTGCTGTTGGACATGCTCCCGCTCGCTATGGGATAAAACACTGAAAGCATTCCTTTATTGATAGCAGAGAGAAACTCTCTAGAGACGCATATCATCCATGGAGACTGACATAATTACAAACGCTGAACAAATAGCTCCAATTAACCCCTTTGAATTCAAAGCTACTTTATTAAACTTCAAAATAACGTTGAACATTTATGCATTCTGGGTGTGATATGCGAGTGTGACTGAAGGAAGGGATGTTGAAGATGGCAGATTGATTGTGTGTAATCATTCAGTCAGCCTTGGATATGGAAGTAATGCCAGAAGTTTAACGGAACATAAACATGCTTCTCTGTTCATAAATACGGAAATCAATCCCGTAACTACTGACCAGTCATTGCAGTATTTGTAAAACATTCAGAAAACATCTATCATTCATGCTTTGACAGCAGAATATGCCAAAAAAAAACTTGGGTTACAACAAACAAACGGCATGGATACGTGAACAGAGAATTGCACATGGCAAACACAGTTCAGTTGTTATTGCACGATCAGAGAGGGCAGCTGTGGGTCATGCTGTTGATGTTATCAATAGTAGTCATGATTTGGAGATTCCGGTGTTGGACTGGGGTGTACAAAGTTAAAAATCACACAACACCCGGTTATAGTCCAACAGGTTTAATTGGAAGCACACTAGCTTTCGGCGCGACGCTCCTTCATCAGGAGGATGAAGGAGCGTTGCTCCGAAAGCTAGTGTGCTTCCAATTAAACCTGTTGGGCTATAACCGGATGTTTTGTGATTTTTAACGATGTTCTCGATGTAAAGGAACTGTCATGAAGTGTCATTGAATGGTCTTCAATTACATTGGGATTCTGATATTGGGGAAAAGACAGAAAACGGAGAAGACTGGAGGACATGGCTGATTAGACTGGTTGGAGGGACAGTGATGTTCCCCAGTTATCAGAATTGGAATGTTACTCTTTGTAACTCAGATGAAGAGCAGATTCAAGAATACATCTACAATGAGGAATTAGCAGACACAATATTAATGAAATGCGTTTATGCAATATAAAACACAGAAACAAAATGATTTTCTGCACCCACCAATATGTGCAAAGTACAAAGAGATAAGGTTGTTAAAATACACTCCTGATATTGAGCTATATAAATTGAAATGTGAATTACATAACTTGGAAAGTGGTATGCAAACTTTATCAATCATTATTTGACTCACAGCTAAGATCGTGATTTCACCTCTGTCAGTGAATCCTCTCACTGAGATTCCATGGCCTCGTCTCTCAGTGGGCAGAGAGGGGGGGTGGGGGTGTCGTGGAGGCGGGATGGTGGTTATCGTTTCCTGATGCTCTTAGCACAGTCTATTTTTTTAAATAAACTGTGCCTTCTCCATGGAACCAATCTATTGGCCTAATGGGTTCTGTTTAGCTGTCAGTAACCCAGCTCTGTGATTTTGTTGGAAATAAATAATTTGGGATGACAGCCAGTATCAGCACAGTGCTCACAGTATATGGTTCACAGACAAAGGGCTTGCCGTCCAGAGGAATTTCTAAATAAAGCTTTTAACTTCTGTCTCTCCATTGTTATCCACCGTAATGCAGTCTTCTGATCTATCTAACGTCACTCTCATCTACCACCTCTTCCTCTTGCACTCAGTCAGTCGCTCCCCCTTCTATCCTCTCTCAGTTTATCTCCCTTCACTTGCTTTCTCTCTGTTTGTTTCTCTTTCACAAAATCACTCTTCAAGCACTCTCTCTCTCTCCGATTGTGCAGTTGGAGAGCTTGTGACTCCACGATGGGCTGTCTGGCCTCCTTCCATGCCATAGTAATAGAGGTTCTCTGACCCACAATAAATACTTCCTGGACAGACCTGCTGGTCTGGTGACAGGTACAATGCACAACTACCCGTTATCTTTTCCTGCTCTTCTCTGGTGTACAGCTGCCTTGAAATGTCAGTTCAAATAAAACAGACTGAATGAAATCCGAGCAGTTGAGAAGGCGTTCATGAGTGTGAACTTCAATCAAGATTTAATGAAGGATGAGATTCCAGAATAACATAAGCAATGAATGAAAAACAGTGTAACACAAGAAATGGCAGTTGAGTACAACATGTGGTTCCAAGTAGGTCTCATTGTATTACCAGAAAAGCGCAGCAGGTCAGGCAGGCATCCAAGGAACAGGAGGATCGACGTTTCGGGCATAAGCCCTTCTTCAGGAATCGTCGATTCTCCTGTTCCTTGGATGCTGCCTGACCTGCTGCGCTTTTCCAGCAACACATTTTCAGCTCTGATCTCCAGCATTTGCAGTCCTCACTCTCTCCTCATTGTATTACCAATAGATTATCAAACTAGAAAAATCAGCTCCCTTTCTGCGGAATCCCGCCACTGTAGACGGTGGAAATTAAATTAAATAATGTAAAAATATCCCTGGAATTAAGAATCTACTGATTGAAATCATTGCCGATTGTCAGACAAATCCATCTGGTTCACCAATATCCTGCAATGAAGGAATCTTCCATCCTCACCTGGTCTGGCTGACATGCAACTCTCGACGTAAAGCAATGTCATTGACTCCCAATCGCTGTCTGAAACGGTCTAATGAGTCATTTAGTTGTACCAATCGCTGCAAAGATTTTAACAAATGAAACCGGATGGACCACCTGACATCGAAATGGGCATCGGAAAAGTCAACATTAGAAACATCACTGTAGAACCTGCAAAGTCTTCCTTAATAACATCTGAGGTCTGGTGTCAACATTGGAACAACTGCCTTACTTACGGAATCATACCTTACGGAAATAACAGAAATTAAACATGGACAAAGGAGTCTCTTACTGATTACCACGTAAGGTCGTTCCTCAGCTGAATCAGCCCTACTCCATGTTAAACAACACTTGGAGAAAGCATTAACTGTGGCAAGGGCACAAAGTGTATTCTGGCTGGGGGATTTCAAAGCCGACTGTCAAGAGTGGTTTGGCAGCAGCACTACTGATCATGCTGGTCGGTTCCTCAGGACATAGCTACTAGGTTGGGTCTGCAGAAGGTGATGAGCGAATGAACGAGAGGGTAAAAAAAAAACCTGACCTCATCCTTACCAATCTACCAAAAGCAGATGTATCTGTCCATGATAGTATCGGTAAAAGTGACCACCACTCTCTCCTTGTGAATACAAAGTCTATTGTCTCCATAAACTCTATTGTGTTGTGTGGCACGATCTCCATGCTAAATGGCACAGACTTTTAGCAGATCTAGCTACTCAAGATTGAGAGTCCATAAGATACTGTGGACCATCAGTAGCAGCAAAACTATACTCCAGCAAAATCTGTAATGTCACGGCCCAGCATGTCCCCCACTCAACCATTACCATCAATCCAGAGGATTAACCCTGGTTGAATGCAGAATGCAGGAGGGCATGCTAGGAGCAGAACCAGGAATATATAAAGAAAAAATGTTCATCTGCTGAAGCTTCCAAACCGAAATACGTGTGTGCCAGACAGCATAAACTAAAAGGGACAGACAGAGCTTAGCGATCACAGAACCAATGCATCAGAATTAATCCGTTCGTGAATGGTGGCGGACGATTAAACAACTCACCTGAGTAGGAGACTCCACAAATATCCCGAACCTCAATGATGGAAGAGCCCAGCACAGCAGTGCAAAATATAAGGCTGAAGCTTTCGTTGCAATCTTCAGTCAGAAGTTTTGAGTGGATGATCCATTTCGGCCTCCTCCCGTACAGTCTTCAGCAAATTCGATTAACTGCTATCGTGAAATGGTTGAAGGCACTGGATACTGCAAAGGCTATGGGCCCTCATAACATGCGGGCAATAGCCCTGAAGACTTGTACTCCAGAACATCCCGCTCTCCTAGCCAAGCTGTTCCAGAACGTTTGCAAACCGTCAATGGGGGAAACTGCTCAACTATGTTCTGTACATAAAACGCAGGATAAATTCGACCAGTTCAAATACTGCCTAATCAGTCTACTCTCCATCATCAGTAAAATCATGGAAGGTATCATCAACAGTGCTATCAAGCAACAGCTGCTCAAAAAATAACCTGCTCAGTGACGCCCAGTTTGGGTTTTGCCAGGGTCACTCAGCTCCTGTACTCGTCACAGCCTTGGTTCAAACATAGAAAAAGGAACTGAATTCCAGCCCTTGACATCAAGGCTGCATTCTGCCAAATGTGACATCAAGGACCCCAAGTACAAACGGTTTCGCGGGCCAACACTCCATTATTGGAGTCATACCTGACAGATAGGAAGATGGTCATTGTTGTTGGAGGTCAGTCATCTCAGCTCCAGAACATCTCTGCAGTAGTCCATTAGGATAATGCCCTAGGTCCAAACATCTTCAGCTGCTTCATCAATGACCTTCCTTCCATCATTAGATCAGAAGTGGGGATATTCGATGATGACTGCACAATGTTCAGCAACATTCGCAAATGCTCAGATATGGAAGCAGTCCATGCCCAAAGAAACAATATCTGGGCAATATCCAGGCTTGGGCTGGCAAGTGGCAAATACCATTTGCGCCATATAAATTCAGACAATGACTGTTATCAATAAGAAACAATATAACCACTTTGAATTCAGCAGCATCAGCATCACTAAACACCCCCACTATCAATATCCTGGGCGTATCATTGACCAGAAAATCAACTGGACTCGCCACATGAATAGAACAGCAGATCAGAGACTAGGAATACTGCAGGAGAAATTCACTTCCTGACTACCCAAAGCCTATCCATCATCTACAAGGCACAAGTCAGGAATGAGATGGAATATCGTCACTTGCCTGAACGAGTGCAGCCCCAACAACACTAAAGAAGTTTGACACCATCCAGGACAAAACAGTCCATTTGATTTGCACCACATCCACAAGCATTCATTCCCTTCACCATGGTCACTCAGGAGCAGCAGTGTGTACTATCTCCAAGACACAATGGAGAAATTCCCCAAAGATCCTACATCGAGAACATACTACAGCGAGACTTCGGAGAAATAGGAAGAAGGCTGAAAAGCAGGACGTCCAAGGTGGTTATCTCCAGTTTGCTTCCAGTTCCTAGGGCTAGTGTGGCCAGAAACAGGGAGATAATGGACTTGAACATGTTGTTGGGGAACTGGTACAGGAAGCAAGGATTTAAGTTCTTGGATCACTGGAGTATATTTTGTGGTAAGCATAAATTCTACAAGAGAGACGGCTTGCACTTTAATAGGTTAGGGACCAGCATTCTGGCAGGCAGGTTTTCTACTGCAACACCGCTACATTTAAATTAAGTAGCGGGGTGGGGATGGGGGGAGGGGACAAGCTAGATGTTTAAAAAGGAAATTGAAGGGAAATTTAGAACAAGAGAAGTCAAGAAAGACAACTGTATCAATGAATGAAATAAGGGTTGATGGGAAGGGTGAGAGCAGTAACAAATTAAATATACTGTACATGAATGCACGAAGCATTAGACATAAGATGGATGAGCTTGAGGCTCTTTTGGAAATTGGCAGATACGATATTGTGGGGATAACTAAGACATGGCTTCAAGTGGACAGGGCCTGGGAAATGAATATTCAAGGCTTCACGTGTTATCGTAAGGACAGACTGACGGGCAGAGAGGGTGGTGTGGCCTTGTTGGTAAGGGACTATATTCAGTCCCTTGCGCGGGGGTACCTAGAGTCAGGAGATGTAGAGTCAGTGTGGATAGAGCTTCGAAATACTAAGGGTAAAATGACTCTCTTGGGAGTCATCTACAGGCCCTCAAACAGTATCTGGATGTCGGATGTAAGTTAAATCAGGAGCTGAAATTGGCCTGTCGCAAAGATGTCACAACAGTTGTTATGGGGAATTTTAACATGCAGGCAGACTGGGAGAATCAGGATGGTATTGGGCCTCAAGAAAGAGACTTTGTGGAGTGCCTCAGAGATTGATTCTTAGAGCAACCGGTGCTGGAGCCGACCAGGAAGAACGCAATTCTGGTGGCTATTGTGTAACGAACCAGAATTGGTCAGAGACCTCGAAGTGAAGGAGCCATTGGAAAGTAGTGACCATAATGCAATAAGCTTCAATCTGCAATATGAGAGGGAGAGGGTACAGTCGGAAGTGACAGTACTTCTGTTGAATAAAGGGAACTATGGAGCAATGAGGGAGGAGCTGGCCAAAGTTCAATGGTGCAATACCTTAGCAGGGATGACCGTGGAGGAACAATGGCGGATATTTCTGTGTATAATGCAGAAGTTGCAGGATCAGTTCATTCCTAAAAGGAAGAAAGATCCGAGGAGGAGGCCTGAGCGGCCATGGCTGATGAGAGAAGTAAAGAAACATATAAAGTTAAAAGAGAAAAAGTATAACATAGCTAAGATAAGTGGGAAAACCGAGGACTAGGAAGTTTTAAAGAACAACAGAGGATTACTAAGAAGTAAATACGCAGAGGAAAAATGAGATACGAATGTAAACTTGCCAAGAATATTAAGGAGGATAGTAAAAACATTTTTTGGTATGTGCAAGGCAAACAAAAGTGGTGAGGGCAAAAATTGGGCCCTTGAAGACAGAAACAGGGGAATATATTACGGAGAACAAAGAAATGGCAGAGGAATTAAATGGGAACTTCAGATCTGTGATTACTGGGGAAGACACAAGCAATCTCCCTGAGGTAACAGTGGCTGAAGGACCTGAACTTAAGGGAATTTATATTTGCCAGGATTTGGTGTTGGAGAGACTGATAGGTCTGAAGTTTGATAAGTCTCCAGGGCCTGATGGTCTGCATCCCAGGGTACTGAAGGAGGTGGCTCGGGAAATCGTGGATGCGTTGGTGATTATTTTCCAGAGTTCAATAGATTCGGTGTCGGTTCCTGAGGATTGGAGAGTGGCTAGTGTTATACCACTTTTTAAGAAAGGTGGGCGAGAGAAAGCAGGAAATTATAGACCAGTTAGTCTGACCTCAGTGGTGGGAAAGATGATGGAGTCTATTATAAAGGATGAAATTACTGCACATCTGGATAGTAGTAACAGGATAGGACTGAGTCAGCATGGATTTATGAAGGGGAAATCATGCTTCACTAATCTCCTGGAATTGTTTGAGGATGTAACTCTGAAGTTGGACGAGGGAGATCCAGTAGATGTAGAGTATCTGGACTTTCAGAAATCTTTTGATAAAGTTCCACCTAGGAGGTTAGTGAGTAAAACTAGGGCACATGGTATTGGGAGAAAAGTACTAGATCGGATTGAAAATTGGTTGGCTAATAGGAAACAAAGGGTAGTGATAAATGGCTCCATTTCGGAATGGCAGGCAGTGACCAGTGAGGTACCCCAGGGATCCGTGCTGGGACCGCAGCTTTTTACAATATATATTAATGATATAGAAGATGGTATCAGCAATAACATTAGCAAATTTGCTGATGATACAAAGTTGGGTGGCAGGGTGAAATGTGATGAGGATGTTAGGCGATTACAGGGTGACCTGGACAAGTTAAGTGAGTGGGCAGATGCATGGCAGATGCAGTTTAATAAATGTATGGTTATCCACTTTGGTGGCAAGTACAGGAAGACAGACTACTACCTCAATTGAATCAATTTAGGTAAAGGGGCAGTACAGAAAGATCTGGGTGTTCTTGTACTCCAGTCAATGAAGGCAAGCATGCAGGTACAGCAGGTAGTGAAGAAGGCTAATAGCATGCTGGCGTTCATAACAAGAGGAATTGAGTATAGAAGCAAAGAGGTGTTTCTGCAGCTGTACAGGGCCCTAGTGAGACCACACCTGGAGTACTGTGTGCAGTTCTGGTCTCCAAATTTGCGAAAAGACATTCTGGCTATTGAGGGATTGTAGCGTAGATTCACGAGGTCAATTCCCGGAATGGCAGGATTACCTTACACTGAAAGACTGAAGCGACTGGGCTTGTATACCCTTGAGTTTCGAAGACTGAGAGGAGAGCTGATTGAGACGTATACGATTATGAAAGGATTGGACACTCTGTCAGTAGGAAACATGTTTCCACTGATGGGTGAGTGCCAAACCAGAGGACACAGCTTAAAAATGCGGGGTAGACAATTTAGGACAGAGCTCAGGAGAAACATCTTCACCCAGAGAGTGGTGGCTGTGTGGAATGCTCTGCCCCAGAGGGCAGTGGAGGCCCAGTCTCTGGATTCATTTAAGAAAGAGTTGGATAGAGCTTTCAAAGATAGTGGAATCAAGGGTTATGATGATATGGCAGGAACACGATACTGATTAGGAATGATCATCCATGATCATATTGAATGGCAGTGTAGGCTCGAAGGTCTGAATGGCCTACTCCTGCACCCATTGTCTACTGTCTATTGTCTATTATCCTCAGACAGCCTCTTGCAATCTCACAAACACTTCCATCTGGAATGGCAAGGGAGTAGACTTTTGAGAACCTCACCACCTTCACATTCCCCTCCAAACCAGTCAACATCCTGATTTGGAAATATGTCGCCTTTCCTTCACTGTTGCTGCGTGAAAACCCTGGAATTCCCTCTTTAATCAATAGTGGGTCACCGCACAGCAGGTAGTTTGCAGCATTTCGAGAAGGCAGCTCAGTACCAACTTCTCAAGGGCAACTGGGGACGGGCAAGAAATGCTGGGCACATCCAGCGATGCCCACATCCAATAAAAAACCTTTTTTTTTAAAAAAAATGTTCCAACTTGAGTATCTCGATGGGACAGGTTATCTGATTTGAACACGAACAGGAAAGCAGTGCTTCTAATATTGAACATTTTAGACTTTTCTGTTATTAGATGTGTGTTCAGTATTCGATGGCGTATTGTTGCTGAGTGCTGTGATAAATTGCACCTGCAATGTTTAAATGAACAATACTGGCGTAACAGGACCAATCCTTCGCGAAGTACCAGACAGAAAATGACATTCATCGTCGGGAGAATGTACTCCCGCCAGATGAGACTCACTGATAGCAGCTCATATTCAAAATATTAATGGAATACTGTTTGACACTGAATCCTCCCACCGTCCATATCACAGGGGTTACCAGTGCCCAGAACATGAAGTCAAATCAACATACAAATACAAGGGTTACAACAGCTGGTCAGAGACTTACTTGTCTATACTGAATAATCGACCCGATGACTAAAAGGGCATGAGGTATAGCAATAGATGTAGGCGATTCAGCTTATTCTTTCACTCTGATACTGTGCCATTTTGTCATTGTCTCTTTGAAAAGTGGAAATATATTCTATATACTGACTGTATCAACCTTTGCAGTAATCCATTAGTTTCAATCAGACCCCCCCAAAGCCCCACAATTCTTCTAAATTCCATGGAGTACACACACTGCTGCTCATATAACAAGCCGTCATCCCCAGGATGGATCACCTCCAACACCAGCAGATCTTTCTCCAGAGATAGTATCCAAAACAGCTCACAACTGGCCAAATGCCGTCTGTCCATAGCCCATTACATTCTCAGCAGTCTGTCTCCCGTCTTGCATTCTTGCTCTCTGGAAATGAATGTGAACATTACTTTTGCTTTCCTTACTGCCAAGTGAACATGCACGTTAACCATAAGAGTGGACGAGTTGCTTCAAAATCCTTTTGTGCTTCAGATTTAATGGATCTTATTAGAACATAGTGTCTCCTCTATTCAGCCTACCAAAATGCATATTCTCACACGTTCCCATATTGTGTTCCATCAGCCACGTGTTTTCCCACAGTCCGAAACTGTTCAAGCCTTTCTGCAGCTTCCCCACTTCCTCAATATCATCTGCAAACATAGGAAAACTGCCCTCAAGTCCTTTGTTCAGTTTGTTCATATATAATATAGTTCCTGGCTCACGAAGAAACGCCCACCATCTACAAGGCACAACTGTCAAGGTGCTTGACTCCATTCAGGTTGAAGCAGTGGCTTGACTTGAATTACACCTGTAAAGTCTTCAGTCCCTGCACCGCTGACTCTCAGTAGAAGCACACCCTACCCCCTTTTGTTGTGAGTTTACTTCATTATGGCGCAGAATTCCAGTCTATTGATGTCACTCCTTCTCAACACTAACTGAGTGGTGCTCACACCAACCAATGTCACTGTGTATTGATGACGATGGAGGGAGGTCGCCGGGGTTGTCAATGATTAATAACAGTGTGACTGCCAGGCTGAAACCTGCCCCGCCAGCCTCGGGATATCCTTGTGCCTGCTGTCACCACTGCAGGCATGATCGGTCTTCCCGCAGGTCAATTCAAGGAAAGAAACGGGCCTGGATAGTGTTCCCAGCTGAGCTCTCAGATCCTGTGAGGACTAACTCGCAGAGGTATTCACATTCAATTTCAGACTCTCCCTCCCAAAAGCTGAAGTCCCAACCTGCTTCAAGAAGACCAACATTAATCTTCATCATTGTGCTTCCAATTAAACCTGTTGGACTATAACCCGGTGTTGTATGATTTTTAACTTTGTACACCCCAGTCCAACACCAGTATCTCCAAATCATAACATGCACCTTGTAAGTGAGAAAGCTCATACTTTAATGACTTAATTATTACCGCCCAATGGCTCTAACGTCAATAAACATGGAGTGATTTGAAAGGCTGGTTAGGGCCCATATCACCTCCAATCTCCCAGCCTGACTTGATCCCCGATACTATGCCGACTGATGTAACGGGTCCATAACAAATGCCGTATCCCGGGTCCTGCACATATCCCTAGGACATCTGGACAACAAAGACACTTATACCAGTCTCCTGCTCATTGACGACAGCTCCACCTTGAACATCATTATTCCCTCCAGATCTCAAAATTCCGTGACCTTACTCGCGGCTCCACCCTCTTCAACTGGATCCACCTTTTTCTGACCCACAGACCACAATTAGTGAAGATCGGTATCTGCACCTCCGCCACAATAACACTCAATACTGGAACTTCTGGAGGATGTGTCCTCAGCCCCCTACTGTACTCCCTGTACACACGTGGTTGTGTCCCTCAACCCCCTACTGTACTCCCTGTACACACACGGCTGTGTCCCTCAGCCCCCTATTATATTCCCTATACACACACGGCAGTATCCCTCAGCCCCCTACTGTACTACCTGTACACACACAGCTGCGCCCTCAGCCCACTACTGTACTCCGGTACACACACGGCTGTGTCCCTCAGCCCCCTATTATATTCCCTATACACACACGGCAGTATCCCTCAGCCCCCTACTGTACTACCTGTACACACACAGCTGCGCCCTCAGCCCACTACTGTACTCCGGTACACACACTGCTGCGCCCTCAGCCCACTACTGTACTCCGGTACACACACGGCTGTGTCCCTCAGCCCCCTATTATATTCCCTGTACACACACGGCTGTGTCCCTCAGCCCCCTATTATATTCCCTGTATACACATGACAGTATCCCTCAACCCCCTACTGTACTACCTGTACACACACAGCTGTGCCCTCAGCCCCCTACTGTACTCCCTGTACACGCAGGGCTGTGTCCTCAGCCCCCTACTGTTCTCCCTGTAGACGCACGGCTGTGTCCTCACCCCCGACTGTACTTCATGTGCACCAAGAGATGTGCCCTCAGCCCCCTACTGTACTCCCTGTATACACACGACTGCGTCCCTCAGCGCCCTACTGTACTCCCGGTACACCCACTTCTATGTCTTCAGCACCCTACTGTACTCCCTCTACACACGCGGCTGTGTCCTCAGCCCCCTACTGTACTTCCTGTACACACGTGGCTGTGTTGCCAAATTCCAAACAATGCCAACTGTAAGTTTGCTGATGACATCACCAAAGCAGGAGGGATGTCAAACAACGATGAGTCTGAACACAGAATGGAGATAGTAGGTTTGGTGGCATGGTGGGATGATAATAACCTCCCTCTCAAATTCGGCAAAAGTAAAGAACTGATCATTGACTTTAGAACGAAAGGAGGGAAACAAGCCACTATCTAAATCAACGGTCAAGACAGTGCAGCGTGTCAAGTCCCTCAGACTGATGATAACCGGCAACCTACCCTGTCACATAGTTGTGCCAGTCAAGATGCTTCAAAAACGTCTCTTCTTTTCACTTGGCTCAGGATATTTAGCATGCACTACTTCTACAGATGCACTATTGTGAACGTACTGTCCGGGTAATGGCCTGGTACGGTCACGCTCTGCCCAGGACCATCAGAAACTACAGAAGATTGTGTTCACAGCCTAGACTATGACGGACTCCAATTTCCAAACCATTGACTCTATTTACACGGCTCGTTGCTGCAGAAAGGCTACCAACGTCTATCCAAGATTACTGAGGGAAGGGAGAGAGGAAATAGCTAGGGCCTTAACAGATATCATTGTAACATCCTTGAACACAACTGAGGTCCGGGAGGACTGGAAAGTTTCTAAACCCCTTGTTTAAGAAGTGTAGCATGAATAATCCAGTTAATTATAGACCGATGAGCCTGACATTTGGGGTAGGGAAGCTGCGAGAGAAGATACTGAGGGATAGGATCTATTCTTATTTGGATAAAAATGGTATTATCAATGATAGGGAAGGTCATGAATTACCAACTTCATAGAATTATTTGAGGAACCCCAAAGTTGATTGATGAGGTAGGGGCTGTAGATGTCATGTGCATGGACTTCAGGAAGACGTTTGATAAGATTTCCAATCGTCGGGTTATAGGGAAAGTGAAGTCACATGGTGTCCAGGGTGTGCTAGGTACATGAATAAAGAACTGGCTTGGCAACAGGGGACAGAGCGAAGTAAAGGAAGGGAGTTTCACAAAATGGAGAACTCCGACCACTGGTGCTCCATTTCAGATGTTTCGGGAAATATACATGAATGGGAAGGGAGCAGGGGATACAGACCTTTAGGAGATAGGAGACAGGTTGAGATACAGGATTTGGATAGGCGCAGGCTTGGCCTATTCCTGTACCGGAATGTTCTTTGTTCTAACATTAGCAAAGACCCATCATATGCCTGTAAAGTTCTCACAACCTCTTCCATCAGGCTAAAAGAAACAGACACTTGAACACACAGAGCAGTAAGTTCAGGAACACCTCCTTTCTAGCTGTTATTAGACTGATGAATGGACTCTCTAATCTCAGATAATGCTGATTTTGTTCATATTGATCTCGCTTATCGCACACCCTGTACAGCGTAATCTATAACCCTCTCAGACATGTTTTACAGCCATCGTTCAGTACATCCATTCTTACCATGATCTTCCTGGACATATTGGCACAGGACAAAATAAATCCTCAACTCCCGACCCCAGCTCCCTCCAGTCCTCACGCCGAGATCTCTCCGGTCCTCACCCCCAGCTCCTCCCATTCCCCCAAGCTCCCTTTGACGTATCCCCAGCTCCCTGTGAACTTGGCCTCTCACTGTTTCTCTCACATTGCCGATTTCCCTGTGTTTTCACTTTTCCTGCCTTCTGTTTCTGTCCCTGAACCTATTATCTTCCCTTCTCCCTGCAAACGTGACTGCTTGTTTCCTTGTTTTGTTTCCTTTCTCTCTTTGACTGATTGTCCATTTGTTTCCCTCGCTGTGTTCTCTCTCTCCTTCCCTTTGTTTCTATCGCGTTCTCCTTCGTTGTGATGGTGATGGCTTCTCTATTAGTTTGAAGCAGGTGATGGCTCATTGGTTCGATGTTGGCAATACAATACACTCCACAAGGTTTTGGTTTAGAGGATATAATTTAAAATTATCAGTTAAATTTCAGTTGTTGTCAAAACAGCAACCAGAACGTGAGCATCCATTTAAAAGCCAATTGTTGCATCTAACTATTTTAAATCCGCCCGTCTCCCAGTGCTCTGCATACTGGCAACTCAAAGCATTCTACTCGGGTGCATAATGACCTGACATGGTAACTGCTCTGCCTAGGTCCATAAAAAACTACAGACGGTTGTCTGCACAGTCCAGACCATCACGGAAGATAACCTTTCGTCTATTTGTACTTGTCACAGGCTGGCAACATCAAAGAACTCTCCCAAAACAGTGCTAATCTCCTACAAACTCTTCCAACAGGGAGGAGACACAGAGTCTTGAAAACATGGACCAGAATGCTCAGGGACACTTCCTTCCCTACCATTATTAGACTGACAAATTGACATTTCTCACTTTTCAAATAATATTAACCTTACTAATGTCGATCTTACTTCGCCCACCTCCTGTGAAGCTGTAACCTTGTATGCCTCACTCTGTCCAAGGACCCTGTGATCTCTGTTTTCTTGTTTAGGGTCTTGTGCCTGCACTACAATAAAAACAAACCTTTCCATTGTACTTTTGACTAAAATAAACGAAACCAAATCAGATCAAACACGTGGACTGCAGTGGCTCAAGGTCTTCTCAAGGGCAACTGGGAAAGTCAGTAATGCTGCCCCAGTCAGAGATACCCATATCTAATTAATGAATATAAGAAGATGACCACACTTAGGAAGGACAGACAGAGGGAAGCAAATCGCTTTCAATATGATCTTAGATATACACAGTTTTCCCTCACTACTTGTAAGTAGAGTGTTCCAACAAAACCGTTCACAAGCAGATATGGTGTAAAGTGCAGTAGCACTGATTTATATGGGAAAATTTTCGACTTTCTTCGTAAAAGTGAAAATCCTGTTCGGATTTCTTTTGGTTAGCGAAACAATGTCCTAATGTAAGTCATTCCGAAAGGGAAGTGGTGAAAAGTGAACATTTCAAAAGCGGGTGATACCTTTATTTACAAGGGCATGATATTCAGGAAGATGGGAAAGGCGCAAAATAAATGAGGTGAATCTCACATTTTATATCGAGACCAGCTGATCATCATTCTCTTTGTTTGCTCTTTTTCTTCTTTATCTTTCTTTCTCTATTGATTCCTTCTCCCCTTCAAAGCAGACTTCCCCGTCAACGGTGTTAATCACACTCCTTTGCAGCTGCTTTCAGTTCAGGCAAGTTTCTCAGCACTTTCTGTTCGTTTCTTTGCATTTCTTTCTATAATTTCAGATTTTCAGCTACTTTCTTTATTTGATTTCACGTTCAATTTTGTTAATTCGTGGGACGTTGGCATCTCTGCCAAGGGCAGTAGTCAGTTACCATCATTAATTGCTCTGATTATGAGGCCATTCCACAAGCCAATATACTGTTAAGCACATTGTCATGGGTCTCAAGTCACAATTAACCCAGACTGGGTAAAAACATTAGATTTCTTTACTGAAGGCGATCAGTGAAAGATGAAGATTTCAGACAAAATGTTGCTTTTATGTTTGTTTTTCGTGAAATTCACTTTTATTCCAATTCTTATCATTTTTATTTAAGTTCTGTAATCAGCTGGAGTGGACTTGAAACACATTATTTGAAACAATATCTTTCGTTTAATAAGCTTTGCTTCTGAATTACATCCAGCGATATTCCTACATTCATATATTGTCTTAATCATGAAGTAACGTCCGAGACAAGAGCAATTTTGTGATTGAAATATTTGTTATCGGAAAAATGGTCAGAAGGGAGCTTGAAACATGAAGTCTGAATTTTACAAACGTGCAGCCAATGGTTGGTTCAGCAACAATACTGACACAGAGATGGAGGTTGGGGATATGAGGAGCTGGGAGTGGACAGGTTTGGTGACAGAGTGAACACGAGACATTAATCAATTCAGGGTGAAAAGGGATCTCGAGGTTGTGCACAGTCTTGTTTGCAGATGTTTGTGAGGGAGTGGTCTGCAATTCATGGGTAATGAATGGAGACTGCCATTGACCGGGAGACAATAGTTTCTTTCTCTGATAAATGTAGATACCAGAAATTGCAACGAAGTTCAAACTTGTTTATGGGATTAATGAATGCACAGAGGTAGAGAACACCACCAAAAGCGAGAATAGGTTAGTCGCACACCCTCCACCCCGCCAAGACTAATCATCAGCACTGGTGATATCCGATATGGTAGAAATCCCCAAGAGGGGGAAATCTTGAAAAGACTCAAGAAAAACCTCTTCTCCATTGTTGTAATGTTCCAGTCCGCTATTCTCAGATTCAGATCTATGCAGCTGTTGATCTCTGTTATTATTGGAGCTGATGCATCTGTTACTCCAGTGGGATAGCGCACTGAATGAAGCCTCTTACTAATAGGAGAGGGAAACCCTCCAGTGACACAGTTGCATTGCATGGAGACTGACATCAATCACAGTCAGAGCAAACAGTCCCAGCTTTCAATACAGCACGTTCAGTTCACAATATATCTCGACTGGACTACATGTTAACATTGCTGTCTATTGGTCACATCTCCCATCATTAGTTTATCTAGTGAAGTCAGTTGTGAGGGAGAATAAGAGTATATTCTTTTCGTAGGCTACATCATTCTGCTTTGTTTTCCGTTTACTATGCTGTTACCATCTCTCCAAAAATTCTTCCACCCCCCAAAAGAATCACAGTCAGGATGTTGTTACTGTGCTGATCTCTCCTCCACGGTAACAAACGCTAGCCAACAGACTGTCATTGGGAACAGCCGTCCTGAACATAGACAGGAAGTGTGGATTTCTCTGAATGTTCCCCTCACTTCTCTAATAAGGCAACTTTGAACTTCCAGAGAACATATGATTCAGTAATTTATTTATATAAATTGACAGACTTCTAACTGCAGTTTTATTTGCTATAAACCGTATTTTTTACACATTTTGGCCTCAGTCCAACACTAAAAGTGATAATTACAATGAACATATTCATTAAGACTTATGAATTAATGAGTCAGGTTCGAATGAACATGATTTTGGCTGGGAGATAGGGCGGAATGGGAGCAGTGGCTGTGGAGACTGCATGGGGAGTACAATGATAGTCCCAGTCATCATCCCTCTTTTTAACAGATATAATCAAATCTAATGCAAAACAAGGAAACAGCCAACATTTGGGAGGTGCAATGATCAATGACAATGTGAACTAAAATGGTCATATTAAATGTGATAAAGTGAACTATATTTTATATACATACCATTTAATCATTGGGAGTACAGATTGAGTAAGGTCACCGGACCTGAAACATTAACTTTGATTTCTCTTCACAGATACTGCCAGACCTGCTGAGCTTGCCCTCTATGTTCTGTTTATCTTTTTGTTTGAGATTTATCATATTGTTCATATCTGGCAGGATACTTGCAATTAAAAGCAGACACTCATAACAAAATATGAAGGGCAATGGGGACAATACAGGAGATTAACAGTGGAGATATAGTCATTCCAAGCTGGAAGAGACAATGGGCTGAGTTTCCCCCACTTTTGCTGTAAATAATTCTGTGATATGTAATCAAAGCCTTTGGAGAAGTGGTAGACAAGCTAGTTCAACGAAGGACCCAGAGTGCTCCACCATCAATAATCTATTCCTATTATCTCATGAAATTTCAGCTGCCTCTATAATGTATTTTCAAACAAAGTTGAGTTCCTGAGATTTACAGGATAATCAGAAAAATACTATTTTTTTCCTTTGACCCTTAAAGAAGAAACAGATTTCGGCCGTAACACAGGTGTCACAGACACACCAACAATAATAGGGCGTATCTGCAGAGAGAAACAGAGTTAACATATCGAATATGATATGACACCGTTCTGAAAAAGTCATATTGGAATCAAATTCTGTGTATCTCTGCTCAGAGGGTGCCAGGCCTGCTGAGTTTCCATCATTCGATTTCTTTTTCTTTCGGAACTGTGGCAAATTGACTGATCTGAACGGTATAAGCAAAGCTGCTATCTCAGTTGAATCTTGAGTAATTTGTTACAGACATTAAATCAGAAATTACAAAGTTCCTATGTTTCGCAGGGCTCCAAATATCGATGACGTATTGTATTGTGAGACAAAACCATTCTGAGACACTGCCTTTTGCATAGGTACATCTTGGATATTCCGTGAAGTGGTCACCCAATCTAACTTTCGTTTCCCCAATGTAGGGCAGACTACAATGTGAGCAGTGAATGCAGTAGACCGGTTTGTGGGAACTGTTTGTAGGATGGGGCTTCACCTGGAAAGTATGTTTGGCCCCTTGGATAGTGAAGAGGGAGGAGGTAAATGGGAAATGTAACACCTCCGGCAGGGGAGAGTGAAGTGGACCTGTAGTGGGGGGTGGGGGAGGTATTGGGACTGAATAAAGAGTGGACCAGGGTGTCCTGGAGGAAATTGTCCTTCAGAAGTCAGTAAAGGGAGAGGAGTCAAATATGTGTCTAGTGGTGGCATTGCACTGGAGGTGTGGGAAATGCAGACTGATGATCTTATGCATGTGAATGCCGGTGGGATGGTAGATAAGGAAAAGTGGTACTCTAACGCTGTTGCAGGAGGGAAGAAAGAGGCTGACTGTAGAAGTGAAGGAGATGGGTCGGAACTGGTTGAGGGCCCTGTAAATAACAATGCTGGGGAATTCTCGGGTGAGGAAGAAGCTGAACATTTCATCGGCCACATTGTTGAAGCTGACATCATTAGAAGCAATGCGGTGGAGATGGAGGAACTGAGAGAATGGAATGGACTCGATGCAGGAAACAGGGTGTGAGGATATATACTCCAGGTAGCTGTGGGAGTTGGTGTGTTAATACTGGATATCAGTGACCGGTCTATCCTCAGAAACAGAAGCAGACATGTCGAGGAAAGGAAGGGAGGAGTCAGAGGTAGACCAGGTGAAAGTGAGGGAGGGGTGCAAATTGGAAATGATGAACTTTTCCAACTCTAGACAAGAGAGAGGAGCAGCAGCGATCGGAGAAAGAGTTGTGGTTTGGGGCTGGAATAGAACTGGAACAAAGAATGGTCTACTTACCCCATGAAGGAACAGGTATAACTTGGGCCCCGTATGTATCCATGATTCCCATCTGTATGGCAGAAGCAGGCTGAAGCAATGGGTCTGTCCAGGAGGTTCTGTTTGTGGATTTTCAGGAGGAGATAAAAACTAACTCTGCTATCAGAGGACCATCAGCTTCGGGACTTTTAGGTGGGGGTGAGTTTGTGTGTGTTTGTGGAGGGGGGCGTGTGGGTGGGAATCTCCAGATGAAATGTGGTCAGATTTAGTTAATAAAATAACCTGATGTGCCATGTAGAGTTATGGACAAGCAGGTGATATGTGGAGGTATCTGAGAGCTGGCACTCAGATTCTGAAATGTAGAGATGCGTCCACCAGACGATAGCAGCACTACCCTTATCAGCATAGGCTGAATAACATAGCCAGGGTTGGATCGAAGCATACAGCGTACAGTCTGTTCTGAGGGTGATAGGTTGAATAGGGTGAGGGGGATAAAGAGAATTTAAGACAACCAAACTCCCATAGAGCGTCCTCAATGAACAGATTGAGTTCAAGTAAATGCCAGAGGAATGGATCCAGGTGGAGGGAGAGTGTTGGAGCTGTGCGAAGGTCTATGGGATGGGGAGTGGATTCTTGCACAAAGAAATGGACACCGAGGAGAAGACGGTGGAAGAGGAGTTCAACATTATTTCGTGCCTAAAATTTATTAAAGTGGGGGCACAGAGGGATAAAGCTGAGACTTTTCCTGAATACAGAACATTCAGCATTAGAGAGTGGAAGGTTAGGACGGATGGTGAACACACGACAGGAGGTGGGCTTGGGGAGGGGATGGACTCAGATTGCAGGGCATGGATTGGGTGGCAGGTTCCAGAGGCTCATCAGCATCTCTAAGTTATTCCAAATTGTGGGCCTCGTATATCTGTCGAGCATGGCGAATGAGCTGGAGAATGAAGTAGAATTGGGGATTGGTGCAGCCTTGAGCCAATGTGGTGTGATGCTGTTGAACAGAGAAAATGTTGATCTCAGGGGCAACGACACCGCACGACAAATCCTCAGGAAGTAATTGATTGAAAATAATCGGAATCATTATCTTACTGTAATGCTCTGATTTCATTGGGATGACACCCAACCAGCAAGGTCTTACTTTTCTGAGATTTTAGACCAAACTGTTAAAACAGATGTATCTTGATGTTATTAATAAGTCAAAACCATCCGTAGTTTTGGAAGGCCCTAGCAAGGGCAGAGTTTATTTGTCATTCCCAATAGCCCTAGGGAAGGTGTCATTATTCATTGATGAAATTACCAGCACAGAATTTCCTCCAATTCCAGTTGACCGCAGTTTCCTGAGGGTTAATGAAGCTACATGAGTCAAATACTACTTTGATGGCAAGGGAAGTTACTCTGATCTCACCTCAACTGACATTGGAAAATAAGTTAAAATACGAAAGAGAAAAAGTGCAGAACACGGCATATTTGAACAATGTGGTCACTGTCCTCGCAACGTTTAAGGACAAACAGATGCATGGACCTCTGATTCTGAGGAGAGGTTTCTCCTATTTAGGATGAGACTGTTTAGTTAAGCGCTGTGACAGAGGGACAGAAAAAAGTTCCACTCTCTATGGGGAAAAAAACACCCTATGGACAATGACAGATATACACTATTGTCTGTTCCTATTGGGCATTGATCATCTCAATCTCATCATTCACTGATGACCAATAGAGGCACAGAAGCCAGCATCACCCATCACACTAGTGGAAAGCAAAAAGGGTAAAGGGTGGTCAGTGAAAGTGTGAGTAACTAGGGAATTGTAATAACTTACAGTGGGAGTGGCAGAAGAAGGGTGTGAAAAGATATCATCAGTGGAAGAGTATGTGGCAGCAGAAGGGGTAGTGCAAGGGAAGTAGGAGTGTAAAGAAAATGTTGAAAAGGGAGGAAGAATGGCTAATGAAGTTTTAGTGACTGGGAACAGCTTGTTTTTGGAAAAGTGAGGTTGAGTGAAAACCACCACTGTTCAGGAAAATTGGGAACTGATTCGATCGAAAATTATGATTTGATGTACTTTTTCTATCATTTGATTCTTTATCACATTGCACATTCAGTCTGTAGTTTTGTATCTCCATCAAATGCAGGTGACGTGTTTTTTTCAACATTTTTTGAATCATTTAACAGTATGTATTTGCTTCCAATTCAAGGTAGACATGAGAATATGATTTGATCTCCTGCAGTTTGTCCATAACATAGAACTTAATTGAATATTTATCCTCATCACATAAGCTGATTCAAGCAATTAGTCTGTGTCCATCCTGCAGATGCAAAATTTGTTCAGGTCTGACCATTGTTACAAAGGACAGTGCCACATAAAAGCCTAATGTGCCAGTGCAAGGTGGCAAACCTTACTTTATTCTAAATTAGTTACAAGCTTCATGAATAAGACATGCTGAGGCACAGAGTGTAGAAGGTGAATTTATCTTTATGTCGAAAACGGTATTTGCAGCAACATCATAACAGGTGTTAACTGCATCACTCTGGAAATTCCCCAAAATAAGAACAAGAGATTGGAAGTCTCAATTACTCCTTTGTGAATACCATATGGAGAACAGGAAGGAAATCAACGTTTGTTTGTAATATTCAAAAATGATGATGGTGAGAATGTGGAAGATGGATCCAGATTAATGGCCAATGAAGTTTAACACTGATAAATGTGAGATGATGCACATCTGAATTAAGAAGACAAGTGAGTACTAAAACTGTGAAGGGCGAGGGCTAAACTTGCTCCTTTTTTCTTTGCAACAGGGAAGGTTGAGGAGGGAACATGGTACAGATGTACAAGAGCATAAGGCGTATGGAGAGAATGAACAGACAGCAGCAGTTTCCTTTACTCGAAGGGTCAAAAACAAAGGAAAACGTACAAACATGCTCCTCCTATATTTACCCCTGACTAATGTACCTAATCTACACATCTCTGAACACTTTGGGCAATTTAGCATGGCCAATTCACTTAACCTGCGCATCTTTGGATTGCGGGAGGAAACCGGAGTACCTCGAGGAAACCTACGTGGAAACGGGGAGAATGTGCAAAATCCATACAGGCTGTCACCAAACCTGGGTCCCCAGGGCTCTAAGGCAAGACTGCTAACCGCTAAGCCGCTGGTCTGCGTCTGGAATGCATTTCCTAGGCGGGTGATTGATCAGGTTATCTCACAAACTTTTTTAAAAGCCTTTGGATATGCACTTGGTGGTGCAGGCTCGGATTTTCATTCAATTATTCTATGTGGTGGCAGCCACGAACACTCAGATATATTCTGAAGCAATAGCTAATCGCAGTTCCTAGTTTGTTCCATTGACTGTACTCAGTATGTGAGCCTCCAGTGAAGTGCTGGTGTTATCTCCCACTTTTTATTTAAATGTTTCTGTTTCCTTGACTTTGTAATGTAATTTCCTGTGTCGATGATGTCATTTCCGACCCTTTTTCTCAGGGGATGGCAGTTGGAGTCAAAATTGATATGTTTGTTGATGGATTTCCGGTTGGAATGCCATGTTTCTAGGAATTCTTGTGCTTGTCTCTGTTTGGCCTGTCCGAGGATTGATATGCAGACCTAGTCCAAGTGGCGTACTTTCTCATTAGTACGTAAGAAATTAGTGTTAGGGTCATGTCTTTTGTAGCTAGTTGATGTCCATATATCCTGGCAACTAGCTTTATGCTTGTTTTTCCGTTGTAGCGTATGTTACAGTTCTTGCAAGGCTTATTGATCCTGGAGCAGAACAGACAAAGATGTGAATTTATTGCGGTGCTCAAAGTATGAAAAAAGTTGCAGAGTTCAAAAAGAATACTCTATTAGTCAGCATTACAGCATCAAGGAATTCTAATTTCAAGGTAGTCAGCAAAAGAGCTAGAAGTGAAATAAGGAAAACGTCTTTATTTAGAATGTTGTTACGAATTGCAATTGACTGGGAAAGTTGTGGATGAAGATTCAAAAGAGAATTGGATATATATGTGAAAATTATGAATTTAACGGGCAATAGAAAGAGGGCTAGCAAATGGGGGTGCTTGAGAGACATTTTTGGAGCTGATTAATACATAATGACCAATGCCCTCCTTCTGTACTTTAAAGTTGTGTACTCTATCATGTGCCAGCTGTGAATAAAAGTCAGCATCCTATTATTTCACTGTGTAAATGCTCGCAAATTTCTGATTATTTGGTGTTGCATAAGCAATTAAAATGCAAGTATTGCAAAGTCAGCTTCGTTATGAATCTAATTATTACTCAGAACATGAATATTTTACATGTTGTATTCCAATTACTAAAACAGATATATCATTGCTTTGTCACAAAACTCTTTGGAAAGCTCTGACTTTTCACTGAAACGATATTATGTTCGTTGCTTTTTTTCACTCTCAACATTTCATACTAAACATCATTCATTCTAAAACTGGAAGTTTTCAAATTATTATTCACTAAAATTTGATAACACAAATAATTTATTTAGTTTAATATTCACAATCTATATTGAATTATTGCCATTTATAAATTGCTGGCAAATAGCTGAAGATCGTACATTTCAGTGAGAAATTAAACTGATTGTTTATATATAAATGCATAAGAACGCTAATTTTATTTGTATGTTCATTCGTTTGCTCACTCTGAAAATGTAATCATTCAGAAGCCAACCACTTTAAACATGTTGGATTGGCAAAAAAATTGCTTTGAATCCTGACATTGAATATTTAATTCTGATCACAAGATTTATGTTCTTTCTTCGATAAAATAAAATGTACATACTTTATTTCTGTGTTAGAAAATCTTGACATGTGTTTATATTTTAGCTCCATAAATATAGAATCAACTTAATTGATTTAAGATATTATAGTTCAGTTGAATGATTATCGTTCGCATTTTATTTTTGCCCAATTCATGAAATATAGCAAACATCCGATTATTGATCGGGTCAGTAAACTCAACACCTTGCAATGAGCTACGCTGAAATTTGCTTCAAATAGATCTGAAATGATTTGCAGTGTTATTGGACCTCACAGCTGCCTGTGATACAGAGAGACTCAGTGGCCTGTTCCAAATTCTGTGCATTGAGCTTCTAACCTGGTCAGGGCAATCAGTCAAACATTACTTCAAAACAAATAATTTGGAATCCACCTTGGGCAGGGGGAGAACCAGCCAACAGACTATCTCTGGTCTCAGTGTAGATACAAATGTTGTTCAGGTTAAAAACTAATGGCTGACCAGCAACTAAGTTTTAAAATTCATCTTCAGTCAGAGCCTGGCCCAGAGAGCAGAGTGTTGGCATGGAGAGCCAGAATCTCATCATACAAGTTATCGATGGTGATGAAATCTGACCTGCCTCCCAGACACCATACATCTGCACCCCGGATCAGACGTTAACAAGTTGACAATCTATTGTCGTGCCTTGTGTCTCATAAAGAAACCTCTAAATCCGTATCCAATAAATATCACCTTCACATTCTCCAATATTAAAATAAAATTGTACATCTCTGTGAATGGTCAGAGATTACTACATCGCTCACACAGTAGAATGTATGTGAAGTAACCAGCAGCAAACAGCATTCCCAAAATCACATTAATAACTGAACTTGTCGGATTCTGTCTGGTTTAAGTAACCACACATATTATACTGGCTTTCAGGTGACTGTAACAATGCACACCATAACTGGAGGTTTTGGCCTTGCACCCCTCCAAAGCTTCCTGATCTCACACACATCACTCCGTCACACATTCAACAATTGATGAGAATCCACAAGCTGGGTGAAACTGGAAACATGGAACAGTGCAGCACGGTGCAGGCCCTTCGGCCTTTGACGTTCTGTCGACCTTTTATCCTACTCTAAGATCAGACTAACCTACATACCTTTCATTATACTATCATTCATGTGCCTATCCAATTAAATATGCCTAATATAGCTGACTTTACTGCAATTGCTGGCAGTTCATTGCACACACCAACACTCTCTATGCAAAGAACCTACCTCTGACATCTCCCCTAAACCTTCCTCCAATTGCCTTAAAATCATACCCCCTCGAGAGCCATTTCCGCCCTGGGAGAAAATCTCTGTCTATCCACTCTATCTATGCCTCTCGTCATCTTGAACACCCGTGTCAAGTAACTTTCCATTCTTCTTCGTTACAATGATGAAAACACCGTAGCTCCCTCAAATCTTCTTTGCAAGACATGCCTTCCAGTCCAGGCAACATCTTGATAAATCTCCTCAGCACCCTCAACAAAGCTTCCATATATTTCCTATAACGAGGCAACCAGAACTGATCACAATATTCTAAGTGTGGTCTCACTAGGGCTCCATAGATGTGCAGCATAACCTCGCAGCGTTTGAATTCAATCCCTCGGCTAATGAACACATCAAACACCTCCTTATAAACCTTAAAAACCTGGGTAGCAACTTTGTGGGAGCTATGCCATGGACCAAATAATCCCCCTGTTCCTCCACAATGTTATAGTCCTGCCTTTAACCCTGTATTCTGCATCCAAATTCGACCTTCCAAAATGAATCATATCCCACTTTTCCATATTGAACACCATCTGCCACTTAGCAGCCGAGTCCTGCATCCTGTCAATGTCCTGTTGCAAACTACAAGAGCCCTCCACACTATCCATAATTCCACCAACTTATGTTACATCATCAAACCTACGAACATACCCTTCCACTTCGTCACCCAAGTCATTTATCAAAATCACAAACAGCAGAGGTCCCAGATCTGATCCTTATGGAACACCATTGCTTACATAGTTCCACACTGAATACTTCCCATTCACCACCCCCTTCTGTCTTCTATGGGCTAGCAATTCTGTATCTAGACAGATAGGTCTCCCTGTACGCCATGCCTCCTTACTTTCTGAATGAAACTATCACGTGGAAGCTTATCAAACACGTTATTGAAATCCATGCACTACGCATTCACTGCTCTACCTTCTTCAGTGTGCTTAATCCCATCCACAAAGCATCCAAAAAGAATTGTGAGGTATAATCTGCCCCTCACAAAGCCATGCTGACTATTTCTAATCAAACTATGATTTTTCAGAATCCTCCCCAACACTTTGCCCAATACTGATGTAAGACTGACTGGTCTATCATTCTCACTACAATCCCTGTTTCCTTGCCTGAAAAGGGAGTAAGGTTTGCCACCCTCCAATGAACCGATGCTAGTCCAATGGAGAGTGAAGAAGCAAAGACTATCGCCAAACGCACAAAAATCTCTTCCCTGTCTTCCTGTCGAAACCTAGGGTGTTTCCCGTTGGCTGATTGATTTATATATCCTTATGTTTGTATTTCAATCAGTCTGTATTTCACCTCAACTTGGTTACTCCCTGTCCAACCAACTGATTGACGGCTTTCCATTTTAGGGCTCTGTGCAGTGCTGCCATCCTGAGCAAGTATGATTCCCAATATCCTGTGTATAATGGAGTGGAAAACATGGGAAGCTTTGACTCTGCTGCTCCACAGATGCTGCCTGACTGGCAGTGCATTTCCAGCGCCGCAAGTTTCGACTCTGAACACCAGGATCTGCAGTCCTCACTTTCTCCATTACTGAGGGCTGTCCCCTCTGCACACTGAACAGGGAACTAATCAGCAGAAACTCGTTCTATCTGGAGCTGACTGTAGAGTTTTGGAAAGTTGCATTTGATGAACACATTTACTAAAAATGAATTTCAAATTCAACAAATATTGATTCAGTTCCCGTGTTACAGTTTTGGTTGATGAATTGGACAGGTTGACAACGAACAATGAATGACTGAAGAACCCCGAGGTACAGAGTATTCCAGGTGATATATTCCAGGTTGAATGTGCTTTACCTGAATGCTGGTAATATTATGAGACAGAAAGATATGTGAAGGAAACGAGGTGACTTGTGGAAGTGTAACATTTTTGCCATTATCGCGATGTGTTTTAGGGAGGTCAGGGTTGACAACTCAATATTTTGTGGTACCAGAACTATAGTCAGGACAGGAGAGATGGTAAAAGAGGAGGTATTTTATTAATTATGGAGTCAGTTACTGGCGTAAGAAGGGACGATATGTTGAAAGAATCCTCTAATGACGCTTGCTGGTTAGAGCTCATGATCAAAACCAGACACAGAAACACTGCTAGGGATATATTATAGACCCCCAGATAAAGGAAAGTACGGGAGAAGGTATAATAACTAAGTTATTGAGTTGTGTAAAAACAAAAATAGGATCATTATATTCAGGCATTTCAATTCCAAACATTCATTAGGTCAGTGATAACTTTTAAAGAGGGGGCAGGGGTTTTGAAATTTATTCCAGATAACTTCTTATATCAACATAGAGCAGATACAACAATGAGCAGTGCAGCGCTGGGTCTCACTGTGCGGAACGAAGCCAGTCAGCTGTTCCTGGCAGAAGTGGGAGAGCATTATAGGACCAGTGACCGTGATTCCCACATTTTGACTTTGCTAAGGAAAAGACCCAAAAAATGTTAGAAAAATAAAAGCTTCTGGGTGAAATTGTAGCAGAACAAGGTGGGGTGGGGGTTGAGGGATCATTTGACTAAAAAGGAATTAATGACAGTGTCGGCCCAGCATATTACACCGAAGATAAAATTTAGGAAAACAAATCCAGAGAACCTCAGATGTCGACACAAATTCCGAACAGAATGAAAAAGGAAAGAGAAGCTTAAAACAGGTTCCAAGTGAGCAGGCCAATAAAGGTCCTAAAAGAGTATAGAGAGTGGAGGGATAACCTTAAAAAGTCTGCGGAAGAGCAGGAGGAGGGGTGATAAAACATTAGCGGGTAAGATTAGCAAGAATCCAAAGTCATTTTTATTTGGCTTATTAAGGGGAAGAGAGTTATGCGGGAAAGAATGGGAGTGTTAGGGACTTAGGGGACCGCCTGTTCACAGAGCCAGAGAATATGTTAAACACATCCTACGAATCGGTCTTCAGTTTGGAGAGGCAGTTCATGGATTCAGGGAGAGTGACCGTTTGACCCTTGAGCAAATTGATACAGGAGCTGAGAATGAATTGGAATTTTATGCAAGATAGAGTGGGCAAATCACCAGATTAAAGAACAAGTCTCACATCAGTGAGAGGGAAAGAATTGTAGAAAATTTGAAGGGCTGTTGAGGCTGGATCATTAAATATCTTCAAGGCTGAGACAGGCAGATTTTTATACAAGTGTTACGGGGAAATCACAGGAAAGTGGAATGGGGGATTAACAAAATAAATATAACCAAATCGAAGGAAAAGGAGATTCAGTGAGCGGATAGAAATATTGTTGCCCGTATGTCTCATGGTGTTCTTTTCCAATCGCTCTGTATTCACAAGAACATCATCTCTCTCACTATGGAGTGAGACACAGTTTGGAATGCAATCGAGAGATTAGAGTAATTCATAAACGCGATACGAATAGACAGAAAGTACGAGAGGACTGCGATAACACGGGTTGCCTGTCGGGGTGAGGATCTGCATCGACATAGTCTCCACTACCAGAAGGAAGACCTCAGCAAGACACCCTCCAAGGCCCACCAGCGACATGCACTGGGGAACAGGTAGTCAGAGGCCAGGTGTCAAGGAGTGCTGAAGGCCTAAACACTACATCATTCCTCCCTTCCCTGACCAAAACTAAATGTGGAAGGATAGAGAGACATGCCGTTGATAGCAGAGTAAGCAGTACGTCTTTGATACGGGAGGCTTCGGACAGCTCTAACTCAGCAAAATATACAGGTAAACTCAAATAAAGTCCTTTTAACTTTATTGTTACAGCAGTCCAAATGGCAGTTAGCACTGTCGCACGTTCCTCTTGTGGGATGTGTGAGCTTAGGGAGCTGATGGCAACACATGTGGGAACTGCATCCAGCTTCAGCTCCTGGGAGACCATGTTAGGGAGCGACGCTGGGCGGCACAGTGGCTCATGGGTTCGTACTGCTGCCTCAGAGCACCAGCGACAAGGGTTCAAATCCGGCCTCGGGCAACTGTCTGTGTGGAGTTTGCACATTCTCCCCGTGTCTGCATGTGTTTCCTCTGGGTGCTGCGGTTCCTCACACAGTTCAAAGATGGGCAGGTTAGGTGAATTTGTCATGCTAAATGACCCGTGATGTTGAGTGTAGGGAAGTGAGTCTGGGTGGACTATTCTTCGGTGGGTCAGTGTGGACTTGTTAGACCGAAGGTCCTGTTTACACACTGTAGGTAATCTAATTTAGGATGCACTCAGGGTCATCCAAGATACTGACAAATTCATAGACACGCCCCTAGTTATGTTTCTTTAATGACTGTAATATTCCAGTCTAACGTTCATCGTCCTGAGTTCATTATCCTTACCTGTCAGTCCTGTTGTATTTAAATAAACACAATTTAATCCAACAGGCCATCCTTGCTTCCTGTCATGTTCCAGGCAGAGAGTAGATGGGCGACCACCAGCAATGGCAAAGGGAGTAGGCAGGGAGTGCAGGAATCCTCTGTGGCCATTCCCCTCGAAAACAAGTAGACCAGTTTGGATTGTTGTGGGCGATGACCGTTCACGGGAAAGTAACAGTAGCCAGGTTGGTGGTACTGCCACTGGCTCTGGGACAGCTGGAAAGGGTAAAGGAAAACAGGAAGTTAAAGATTGGAGGGTCGATTGTTCGTGGGACAGATCAGAGATTCGATGGTCGCAAACGGGAATCCAGGATGGTGGGCTATCTCCCAAGTGCTATGGACCAGGATGCCTCCAAGTGGCTGCAGAACATTCTCAAGGGGGACGGTGAGCACCCAAAAATCATTATGCACGTTGGCAAAATGATACCCATAGAAATAGGGACGAAGTCCTGCAGCGTGATTACAGAGAGCTAGGAGAAACATTAAAAAAAACCTTGACAGTGATAATCTCCTGAGAGGGAAATTACAGTCCGAGACATGCACTGGAGGGGATACCAATATCTTGGCGGCCAGTTTTGCTAGGGTTACAAGGGAGGGTTTAAACTAGATTGGTGGTTGTATCCTCAAGAGCAGGGAGACAAGTGGAAGGAGATACAGTAATTAGAAATAGTAAGGTTAGGCTGGAAAATGACAGAGAGAAAGTAATGCATTTTGGATTAAATTGTATCTGTTTCAATGCAAGAGGGCTGACAGATAAGGCAGATGAACTCAGGGCATGGATAGGTAGATGGGACTGGGATATTATAGTCATTACAGAAACATGGCTACGTGATGGAAAGGACTGTCAGCTTAATGTGCTAGGGAACAGGTGCTTTAGGTGAAACAGAGATGGTGGAAGGAAGGGAGTGGGGTTGCATTTCTGATTAAGGGGAGTACCACGGCAGTCATCCCAGATAAAATAACTGATGGATCACCCAGTGAGGCTTTGTAGGTAAAATAGGAATGGAATGGTGAGGTGATTGTGGTTGTAATACAGACCACCAAAGAATCAACAGGAATGAAAGTAACAAATATGCAGCGAGATATGGGAGACCAGCAGGGGCAATAGGGTTATCATAATACGGGATTTTCATTTTTTAATACAGACTGGAACGGCCAAAGCGTTAAGGGGTTTGATGAGATAGAATCTGTTAAATGCGTCAGGAAAGTTTCCTCAAGCAGTATATAGAGTGTCCTACTCGGGAAGGGGCAAAACTCGAAATTTTCTTAGGAAATAGGGCAGGACTGGTGACTACGTTAACAGTGGGGGAGCGCTGTGGGACCAGTAACCATAGTTCTATTAGTTTTCAAATAGTTATGGAGAGGGACAAAACTGGTCCTCAGGTTCATGTTCGAACTTGGGTGTGGATCAGGTACAGGCAGCTGGGATCAAGGGAATCCATGGAGATATATAAGAGATACAGGAGTTTACTGAAGAAGGAAATCAGTAGGGTGCAAAGGGGCAAGAAAGAGCCTTGGCTGAGAAGATTAGGATGAATCCAAAAAGGTACTTTAAATATATTAAAAGAAATAGCAATAACTGGAGAGAAGATAGGATCTCTCGAAGACCAATGTGGACAAGTATGTGTGGAACTATAAGAGATGGATGAAGTCCTCAACGAATATTTCTACTCTATGTTTACCGTGGAGAAAGACATGATGACTTCAGAACTTTAGGAAATTAGTCGTGATATCTTAAGGACAATCCATGTCATAGGAGACGAGATTTTGGATGTACTGGAATGTTTGAAAGTGGATAAATCTCACAGTCCTTACCCGATATATCCAATAACACCTCAAGCGTCTCCAGAAGAATTTGCGGGGACCCTGGCCGATAATGTTGATCATCATTAACTACAGGTAATGTCCCGGAAGACTGGAGGATAGCAAATATGCCCTTATTCAAGAAGAACTGAATAGAAAAGACCTTGGAACGAAAGACCAGAAGGTTTAACATCTGTGGTACTTAAGTTACTTCTGAGGGATAAGATTTACATGCATTTAGAAACACAGGCTTTGATTAGGAATAGTAAGTGTGGCTTTGTGCGAGGAAGTTTGTGCTTGACAATTTTCTTAAAGCAATTGGATGATGTGACCAGGAAGATCGACTTGGGTAGGGCAGTAGACGTCGAAACATGTGGTGTTGGAAAAGCACAGCAGGTCAGGTAGCATTCGAGAGGCAAGTGAATCTACGATTCGGACATAAGCCCTTCATCAGGAATGTCCAAAACATGGATTCTCCTGTTTCTCTGATGCTGCCTGACCTGCCGTGTTTTTCTAGTGCCACACTTTTCGATATTGACCTCCAGCATCTGCGGAGCTCACTTTCTCCAAGGGCAGTAGATTTAGTCAATATGGATTTCAATTACACCTGAACAGAATAAGGCTTTTCAGCCCCTGGAGCCTGATATACAATTACAGGCGGAGGCCAATAAGCCCCTAAGGCCTATAAAACTGTAACCAGATCATGCAGCACCAACATCCAGTTACACAGCAACAGGATCAGTCTATTCAGTTACTTGAAGTCAGTAACACAGGAAATGGAAGAGGCCACAAAGTAACCGGACTATGGGGTATACTGGAAAAAAAACCAGGCCACATAGCCCCTCAGACCTGCCCTTCCATTCAGTAAGTCAGGGCTGATCTGCACTCGGCCACAATTTCTCTTTTATGCCCAATTCTTTGTAGCCCTCGACTCTCTGACGGGTCAAAATCCATTGACACCCACTCGCAACCCCCAAACATTTCCGGGATTTGGCCTCCCCAACTGTCTGGTCCCAACCGTCACTACCGCCTGAGAGAAGGAAACACTCCCCACACATATACCTTGGCCTATTGACATGGATATAATTTATGAACACAGCGTAAAGTGACTGGCCCTGATATCATGGTAGTATTTGATTGAGTGAGATGTCAAGGAGACTGAACAAAATTGAACTTCATGGGAATCAGTTGTAAACTCCCCGCTGGTTGGATCATTCAGAACACAATGGGACTGGTGGACATCAATCATCCCAGTCCCTGGATATCCCTGTGGGCAATCATCAGGGTAGCTTCTTCGGCACAAACATCTTCAGCTGCTTCATCAATGTATTTCCCTCATGTCATACAATCAGAGATAGGGATGTTCTGTAAAGATTATAAAATGCTCAGAACAATGAGTCACCTCCTAAGGTACTCAGGTATTAAATCTGGACAACATTCAAGATTGTGCTGTTAATGTAAAGGCAACATGAATCAAAAGCACTGCGGGACACTAAACATTTGCACGGTTAAAATAAAGAGGAACTCCTTCAGTAACTCTAGCTGGTTTCACAGTAATAGAAGAAAGACATTCCGCCCATCTGATCTGTTGGATAACAAGTGGCGCAATGTGTTCACTCACTGCTGCCTATTACACAAGCAGACAATTTCAGAAAACAGTAGGTGTTGGAATCCAAAGTACACGCGCCGGAAGCTGGAAGAACGGAATAAGCAAGGCAGCATCAAGATGTTGAGAAGTGAACGCCTTGGATATAACCCTTCGTCAGGGCTGTGGATGGGAGTAATGGGGGCTATAGATAAAGGGGTGGGTGAGGAAGGAGGAAGCAGAGTGGCGAGGTGGGGGATAAGTGAACACAGATAAAGGGTATCGGCGTTTTGATGATGGGAGGGCTGAATCCAGTTGGTAGCTGGACAAAAGCTTACTCAGAGGAATATAAGGGAGGGAAGAACCTGGGAAGGGAGTAGGGGGATTTGAAGGGAGGTTATTTGAAATTGGAGAATTCAATGTTGAGTCCCCGGGGTGAAGGCTGCACAGGTGACAGATGAGATTTTGTTCTTCCAAGTTATGGTTTGGTTCATTGTGGTAATGGAGGAGGCCAAGGATGGCCATGTCGGAAATGTATTGGGAAAGAGAATTGAAATAGGAAGTGCCTGGGAGGTTTTCCATTCCACCTTAACGACCCTACCATTCAGCTCCCAACGGGATTCATCCCTCCCATCGCCCAACCAGGTTGCACCCAATTCTTGGGTCCACATATCCATTACTCACCATCCCCCGATCTCCCCACCCCAACCACCCCCTTCCCTCTTTATCTGCAGCTCCCCCTATACCCCAACCCACTTCTGAAGGACATATACCTGAAATGTTGATTTTCCCAGCTAATGATGCTGCCTGGCTTGCAGTGTTTTTTCATCCTTCCGTTTGTCTCCGATAACTCAGGAAGATCGAGTCTAGTCAGCACAACGTGCTGGTAGGCAGGAACGATGGACTTCCAACTGAAGTCATTGAATGCCTTTCCTCCGGCCAAGAGGAAGACATTCAGTCCCTCGAGACACTGACACATGAAGAGAAGAGGCCATACAGCCCCTCCAAACTTTTAGACTGAAATAGGAGGATGTCATTGTTGCTTCAACACGACTAACCAATGAGAAATAGATTGCACAGACACACTGCTCCACGTTGTTCCTCCCGGCCGCATTGCTAATGGTACACACGTGTTATGTTAACGTGGTTTGCTGACCATGAGGAGGGAAAGTGATTGGTTTGTACCAAGTCCCAATCAGGCACCTTCCATCTCTGAGATATTACGGACTAGGCTAGACCACTCAAAACATTTAGCAGGCAGCCAAGAGCATACCTTTGCAAATTGTTTCTGTAAGTGCACAATGAAAATTACCCGGAGTAATTTAGCTAGGTTGACTACTAGATTTTAAAATAGACAAAAACTTTATTGATAAAATTAAACAATAAAAATCAAAGAACAGAATAAGGAATTACGACAGAATTCAACATATTCAGCTAGACCTAATTATGCCATTCTGAATATATGCAATAGTCCCAATATGCAAACTCCCAATAAAAAACAGCATAAATGGAACACAAACTTCCAGGTTGAAGTTGAAGGTCAGAAAAGAGAGAGAGTTTCCACACAGCTACCAGTTGAACTTCCCAGTTCAAAACTCAACTGAAAACTGCTCAACTCAGCTAATTCAGCAAAAATAGCTCACCACTCTCCATTCATTATACTGGTCACTTATAAAGCCTGACCACTTTGGCCTGAAGTCTCATTTATTTCAATAAAAACAAAAGGCCTCTGAAAATCCTTTTCATCTCTGTACCAAACCAGACTGATCTGAGCTTGGCCCCGTTTTATTGTTCCTCTGAAAAAAATCAAGGACAGAGTCCCCTTGAGCCAAGGAACAGCTTTTGGACAAAAAAGGGACTTGCTTTGTGATATGTCTCCTCTCCCTAAAAAAAAGAACCATCGATGCTAAAAGATGGCTTCATTTTTAACCCTTCAAACCCAGTTAGTAGTCTAAAAACTGACAGATACACTATACTAACTGTAAACATTCAAACACAAACCTATGCAAATTGAGGCCGCGGTACACCCACCATCGAACACCTCCGTTTCTTATTCGAGTCTCAGTAACTCATCAGCTTTCACATTTTCACGACCTGCCACACGCACAATGGACAGATTGAATGGCTGCAGCAACAAGCTCCGTCTAAACAGTCTGATATTTTTGTCCTTAATGTTTTCCACAAATGTCAATGTGTTGTGATCAGTGTATACGATTGTCTCAGTTGCATTGCTGGTGATATAAACAACTGTTCTGGTGTAATGCCAACATCAAGTTTAAAGTCTCTTTCTTCACCGTTGAACATTTCTGTTGATGAACGTTCGACTTCCCAGAAAAATACCCAATGTGTCTTTCTATTCCCTCAACATCCTCCTGCAGCAACACCGGACTAATACCCACATCACTGGCATAGATTGCCACCTTGAAAGGCTTCATGTAATCTCGTGTAGCTAATACTGGGGGCAGTGGTTAACACAGTTTTTATGCTGTAAAATGCTTTTGACAGTCCTCTGTCCACTGAGAGTTTTTGCCCTCTTCAATTCGGTGAGTGGAGCCGCCACACAGCTTAAAGTTTGGCACAAACTGCCAGTAAAATCCAGTCAATCCCAGGAACCGTAGCACTGCATATTTCTTTTTGTCGACGGTGTGAAACATTCCCGAACTACTTTCATTTTCGTATGTCATGGGCCATTCGTCCATGTCCAATAACGTGACACAGGAACGTGACTTGGGCTTTCTCAAATTCACTTTTAGCTACGTTTACCACCAAGCCTACCGTCGGGGGTCAATTGAACAAGTCCGGTAAATGCTGTAAATGTTCAGTTCCTGAGTGACTAAAAACCACCAGGTCATCAATGTACACCACATAGTTGGGTAATCCGGAAATTACCTTATTATCAGTCGCTGAAACGTGGCTGGATCGTTTTTCATAACAAATGCCACAACTTTGAACTGATATAGTGCATTTGGCGTTATGAAAGCCGAAATTGCCTTCGCTCTCTCTGGCAGAGTTTCTTGCCAGTAGCCTCTGAGCAAATCCATCTTAGAAACTTCTCTCACTTTTTCGACACAATTCTCCAAATATGGAATTGGATATGCATCAGTCTTTGTAACGGCATTGACTTTGTGATCGTCCACACATGGCCATTGGGTACCATCTGGCTTTGGTACCATGACTATATGTGAACTCACTGTAACTCACTTCAATTATGACATCTTGGAGTGTGCGCTCTATCTACTTCTGAACCTGTGCCAATTTTGGACAGTCATGCCTATAAAGATGTAGCATAATCAAAACAGCATCCCCTGAGTCTCCATCATGCACAATTATGCTCGTACTTCCCAGTGTATTGCCGCATATCTTTCCACGATATCGTAATAACTCTTTCAGGTCACTTTGCATTTCTTGTGTAAGGTAACTCAATACTTTATCCCAATTTTTGACAACTTTCTCATTGTTCAATTTGATTTGAGGAATGTCCAATTCAGAATTCTCTGAACTTGGTTCTTCCTTCTGTGATGTAATCAATAACACCTTCTCCTCTTGCTTTCCTTCCCTATCAAAATACCTGTTGAGCATAGTCACATGACGCACTCTTGTGAGACCTCATCCTGTCTGGAGTCCGTACCAAGTTGTTCACCTCATTCAATTTCTTCCGAATTTGATAAGGTACATAAAACTTGCTTCTAAAGGCTCAACTGTTACTGGAAATAACACCAATACCTTATTCCCAATTGCAAAATTGCAAATTTGTGATTTCTGATCCACTTCCTGTTTCAGTGTATGTTGCGATACTTTTAAATGTTGTCTAGCCAACTCTCCAGCTCTATTTAATCATTCCCAAAAAATTGACACATCGTTCAAATGGGCGGTCTCTGAATTCTGATTTATTAATTTCTCGTTAACCAATGGTAATGATCCTTTTACTTCATGCCCACAAATTAATTTAAATAGACTGAATTTGGTCTGTGCATCTGTCATCACAAATAGTTCAAAAGGAATTTCCTTATCACATTCATCTGGATAATCCTGACCATAAACCCTCAACATGGTCTTCACTGTTTGATGCCAACTCACTCATGTTCACTGTGATTCCGAAGACTACGTAGTATATTTGAATTGCTTTATTCCCAAGTTACTCATCACCTGTTTGAATAGTTCGGATATGAGGCTTGATCTGTCTGGATCTCTATTGGTAGTCCGTACCTAGTTAAAAAAATAAGCATTTTTTTCTACAACTCTTTTAGCTGTAATGCTGCATAATGGTTCTGCCTCTGGAAATCTAGTCGACACATCCATTATTGTAAATAAATACTTATTTCCACTTTTTGGTTGAGATAGGGGACCTACACAATCTATCAAGACTCTTGCAAAAGGTTCCTCAAATGCTGGAATAGGTATTAAAGTTGCAGGTTTTAGTACTGCCTGTGTGACATGTTTGAGACGTCTGCTAATTTTCAACTACATCTTTGTGTAGTCCAGGCCAGTGAAAATATCTTTGTATTTCAGCCTGTAATGTCCTCACCCAGAATTTATCTCCAAGTGGTAGCTCATGTGCCACTCGCAGTATCTCCTTTTTATTACCAACAGGCAAAAGAGTTTGATGAATTTCTGTCCACGTCTGATCTGCTTCAATGTGTGCTGATCTCCATATCCGCATTACGACATAATTTGTTAATTAATAACACACATTCATTCTATTTCTTGTTAAATATCTTTTGATATAACTTTTTAAACTCCTCATCTTTCTGCTGTAACTCAATCAGCTTAGCAGAGCTAAAAATACATTCATGTTTTCCTACTTGCTCCTTCTCTGTTCCACTTCTCCAATCAAAAAGAAACTTTCGGATAACTCTATGTCAGCTTCCTTATCTGTGCCTTTATCCTGCTTAAACCCGTGTATCTGTGATCTTCTGATCACGCAATCGGGGAAATTCCTGGATAAACATTTTCAAGGTCTTCAATTGCCTGCATCTCCATTGGCTTTTCAACTAGAGTAGGCAGCATGCCTACCAGTGAATCAGCTATTTTATTTGCAAGGACAAATTTTATTCCAGGAGCTGAGAGTTAGGGGTCCAGTACTCCTACCACACATTCTCCACTCTTCTCTGGACTCTCCAGCCTCACGTTACATAACAGCACTTTTTGCCTCACTATGAATTCCTGTCCACAGCGCATTTTATGGTAATAGTCTCTCAAGAGTGCATAAAGCTTCACCCCTCAGCATTACAGATTGAAAAGGTACTGTGTCAATTAATATTGGAACCTCCTTACCAATTATTCCTGGCCTATGTGAATAAACTTTACGCTTTCATGTACGTTTTTTATGCAGAATTGGCACGTCCACTGATCATCTTGTACACTATGAGGCAGTTGCCTAACTGACCTTATGCTTTTTGTTACGAGTCCAACAAAACTTACAGGCTTGTCTGGTTATCCTACTGCTGGTTTTCTCCCAGCCCACCAACACTGTGATTTTGTGTGGCCCACTTTATTACAATGAAAACACCATAGTATTTTAACTTCTTTGTCCACATCAAGGTTTTCTTTATTACCGTGGTAAATTATTCTTATAATCTGGACTGTGATCTACATTTCCCTTTGCACGTGAGGATATCTCGTTGCTCCAATTTCTGTCCCTCAGAGACCATAACTGGTTCTGGAAGCCAAACCAAGTTTATGTACCAGTTCATCATCATCAGCCATTTCAATAGCTAACCTTGCTGTTTACACTCTCTGCTCTTCCTCCTGAGTTTGCATTACCTCAGGTAGTGAATTTTTGAATTCCTCCAAATACTAACCCCTTTGCTTGAATTTTAAAGCTCATATCCAACTATCGAAATTAGTATGTTTGATCCTTACAAACTCAGTGTAGTTTTGACCAGGATTCCCCATTAGATTCCTGAAAGGTTGCCTTTGCAGACAAAATGTTTTTTTAACTACTTCAGACTCCCCAGATACCTCCTCTGATAGGGATGTGAATACCCCACCAGTCCCACCTACAAGTTTCGTTTGGATCAACAAAACCCACATTGCCTCTGGCCACTGCATTTGTTGAGCCAACGTTTCAAATGAGATGGAAAGGACATCACATTCTTCTCATGAAATTGAGGCAACGCTTGAACATAAGCAAACAAATTCTCACAAGGCTTATGACTACGAGGGGCTTGCTCATTCTCACTCTCTTCCAGACTAAACGCTCCCCCAGCCGTTATCTCCAGCCTTTTACACTGACTTTCCTTTTTAAGTGTCAGTTTTTGCTATTCAAAAGCTCTTTCTTTCTCTCTCCCCTGTTGCTCTCTGTTTTGCCATTTTTTTTTACTCTCTGTTCTCCTGCTCTCTTCCACCCCTCCCCCATCCCACCTTCTGCATTTTATCGAAAGTCAAATGTTTCATTTTGGCTGCCCTTTTCTTACCTCTCGACATTAACTCAAGATGTTTCATTTGCAACTGAATTCTTGCTATGTCTGATTCTGATGGTTTCTCCAGTAAGTTTAATTGACGAGCTACTGCTGTAATTATCTCTCCTTTCCTCACAGAAGCAGTCAGTTCCAATTCCAGCTTTTCAGCTAATTCTTGCAACTTGGTCTAATTCACTTTTCGTAAAATTTCCAAAGTCGCTGCATGCACACCCAGGAAACTTTTAGCGACTGAAATAGCCATTATTATTCGAAGCTTTGTCAACCCAATCAAACTAATACCCGAATTAAAGACACTAGCACCTCCCATTCGCTGTTGAAAATCCAGCAATGAGCCCCCAGTTTGTTATGGACGAGGCTAGACCACTCAAAACATTCTTAAGCAAGCAGCCCTGAGCATAACTTCGCTGTTTGTTTTGGTCATTATCCAATGAAATTACCCGGAATAATTTAGCTAGGGTGATTTTAAATCAGACAAAAACGTTATTCGCAAAGTTACACAATGAACAGAATAAAGAACCCCTACAGAATTCAAACTTTCCAGCTAGACTTAATTATACTATTCCAAATACACACAATAGCCCCAATAATCAAACTTCCTTGAAAAAAACGTTATAATGGAATGCATGCTTCCAGGTTGAAGCTGAAGGGAAGAAAAGAGAGATAGAGTTTCCACACAGCTCCAAGTTGAACTTCCCAGGTCAAGACTCAACTGAAAACTGCTCAGCTCAGCTCACCTCAGCCAGCTCAGCGAAAAGAGCTGACCACTCCCCGTTCATTATACAGGTTACTTCGAAAGCATGACACCTTTGCCATGTAGTTTCATCTGTTTACATATACATAACAGGCCTCTGAAAATCTCTTTCGTGTCTGTACCAAACCAGACGGAGCGTAGCCTGGCCCCGTTTTATTGACCCTCTGAAAAACATCAAAGACAGAGTCTACTTGAGCCAAGGAACAGCTTTTAGCAAAAAAGAAGTCAGAGAAGACAGGCTAGTGTTCTGTATGGAGGTCAGAAGCTGGTGGGAATGGCTAATACTATCAGAGTGTGGCTGATGACAGATATGTGAACAACATGACGTTCAATACAGGGTCACATACCAACTGTACATCCAGATGGTTAGACTCCATTCAGAACCTGGAGCTCTCTCTCAACCAACATGGGAGCTCTGTAAACTATCATCGAGTCATAGAATCCCACAGCACAGCGACAGGCCAATTATCACAAACTGGTTCATGCTGATCAAAATGTCCATCCATGCAAACCCCATTTCCCTGCGCTTGGTCCATATCCTTCTAAACCTTTCCTATCTATACATTTGTCCAAATGTGAAGGCACGTATCATGGAAAACATATTATATCTAATGCTATCCGTATTTTGTTTTGGAAGTAATGAGTGTCGATTCATAACACTCCAGTGTTAATGCAATCACGTTTCATTCTTTTTGTAGCGTTAAACATTCATTTCCTTCACACTCTCCTCATGGTATCATCACTGCAGGGATTAGTCAGGTGAAACTCCATTACACCGTCTCTCTGTAGCTAGGAGATCATTGATTATAAATGAAACAAAATACTGTCTCAAGTATACTCCACGATTGTAGAATGGTGTTTTCACTCTTATACTTTAATCATTTTGTAATTAACGCTCCTACTCATTCATTGTGCTGATTACTTGCTGAGTCATCGAGTCATGGAGATGCAAAGCATGGAAACAGATCCTTCGGTCTGACCCATCCATGCCGACCATTAATCCCAACTCAATCTAGTCCCACCTGCCAGTACCCGACTGCTCTGTATGAATTCTGTTAGTGCCTCATGATCAAGGACATCCAGCTCCTTTTCACCAAGAGGACTTCCCATCATCTCGTCTTCTTATAAATACAAAATGCGAAGGATGGCATTTTTTGCCAATCATTTATTTGCCTTATGAAGCAAAGTCACACCAACCACAACATCACTGTTGCCATTGGAGTTGATGGGAGATACTGAGTAGGCGATGATCTAGCTGTATTGTCTCCGAATATTAATCCAAGGAATCAGGTAATGACCCAGACACCGGATCCGAATCCCACAACGACAAATGTTGGACATTGAATTCATTAAACTATCAGGAATTAAGAATCAAATGAAACAATGAAACCATTGTTCCTTGTCCTACCTGGAAACATCATGACCTTCAGGAAAAGAAATCTACAATCTTCAGCTGGTCGGTCTTACATGTAACTCCAGACCCAGAGCAATGTGGTTAACTGTCAGTTGCAATTTGAAATAGCCAAGCCAGCCACTCAGTTATATCAGTCACTTCAAAGCCTCAAAGAAATGAAACCGCATGGACCTCGACACTGACACCTTACAGCCCACGGACTGCAGTGGGTCAGGAAGGCAGCTCACCAAAACCTTCTCAAGGACAATGAGGAAAGGGAATTAAATGTTGGCCCAGCATCCCCATTCATGAATAAAGGAAAATGATCCCACTCAGGGAAGAGAGAAAAACAGACATAAATCACTTTAAACAGGGACTTTGACATATATCTTACATGGTCATAATTATCAGTAATATGGGAACAGGAGAAGCATAAGTAAGGTTTAATTTCATTTTTTATTTCCATCCCAGCTGATCATCAACAATCCCTTTGTTTGCTCTATCTCTCTATTTCTCTCTTTCTCCACCTATTCAACTCAGTCCTTCTCCCCTTCATAACAGATGTCGGTGCTAAACATCAATCACGCTATTTCTCAACTGTGTTCAGTTCTGATATATGGTCATTAGAATCTAATTGCCAATTCTATTTTTTCTCTCAACCCATCTGCTCAGTATGTCTGGCACTTTCTCGTTCGTTATTGTTTCTGATCTGTTGCATCATTCATTGCTTTATTTAACCTTTAATTGTGTTATTACTTGGAATGCCTGCATCGCTGACAGAGGCAGCATTTGTTGACCTAATCAAATATCATTTACTGCGAGGTCATTCTTTCAGGCAGTACAGAACCAAGCACCTTGCTGTGGGTCTCACATCAATCTTAAGCCAGACCAGATAATAACACAAGATTTACTTACCAAAGGACATCAGTGAAATAGATAAACATACAGACAAAATGCTGGAAGTGTTATGGTTGTTATTTCCAATTCCTGTCTTTTGTATTTACTTTCTGACATCGTCTGTGGTGGGATGTGGAACAGTGTCTGTCTGTGTAATAACCTGTGCATCTGAATTACATTCCTTCCGACATTACTGCTCTGAGAGACTGTTCGTGTCATTATGTTATTTTAGAGACAAGAACAAAGTTGTAATCGAAATATTTGCAACTGAAAGATCGCTTAGAGGAGAGGTGGAACCATAACATCTGAATTTTACCGAAGCACAGATAATGGTTTATTAAGCGTCAGTTTGAAGCCAAGATGGTGACTGGGCATATATTCGAGCTGGTAGTGGATAGGTTTTGTGATGGATAGGATAACGAGACATAAATGAATATCATTTATTTAAATTCGGTATTGTGAACAGTCTCGTTCTCTGATGTTTGTGAGGGCGGGTGTGTGGGCCGTTCTGAAATTTGTGGGGAATCAATGGAATTTGCATTTGAAACTGAAGACAATAGTTTCCGTCTTTGTCAAATACAGATAACAGAAATAGCAACGAAGTTCTCCATGGTTGAAGAGATTAGTAAATGGATAGAGATGAAGAAACTTACCAGGAACACCAATAGCGAGGATAGGATAGTAACCCGTCTGGATAATCAGCAGTGCACCCCATATCCGAAATGATAATGTTGCCCAAGACCAGGAAAAAATAGACAAGACCATCGGATAAACTCCTGTCCATTGTTGCAGCATTCCAGTCTAATGTTCTCACATTCGGATCCATTAATGGATCATTCCAGACTATTCTCAGATGTTTAAATCTCATTTTTCTGTCTTTGCAGCTGCTGATCCCTTTGAGCGTTGGAGTTGATGCATCTGCTGCTACAATGGCATAAACCATTGCAAGAAGCCCCTTATTAATAGGAGACAGAAAACATCCAGTGACACAACTAGGTTCCATGGAGACTGGCATCACTCACAGTCATTGAACAAACAGCTCAATTTAACCCCTTTAAGTATGGTTCCTTCAGTTTGAATATTTGCACCGCTGGCTATTGGTCACATCTCCCATCACCCATTGCTCTCGTGAAGTTAGCACTGAGGGTGAATGATGAATGGTTTCTTATCGCAGGCTAGATGATTCTGCTGCGTTGTCCGTTTGCAATACTGTAACCTGCTGAACCTTCCACCACCACCACCCTCGAAAACCACAATCTACATGCTGTTATCGTGCAGATCTCTCCTCAACTAGAACAGGCACCAGCCAATATATTTTCAGTGGGTATATTTGTAGTCCAATGCATAGGAAATGAAAATTTCCCTGGGCATTCCTTTCATTGGTCTAATAAAGCAATTTTGTACCTTCAACATTCAATGTGCTTCAGCACTTTTTAAAATATAAACTCACAAACACCATAACACACTTTAGTAAGCGCAAGTTTCTTCACATTCTCCTCATGATAACATCATGCCAGGGTTTAGTCTGGTGAAACCCCTTTGTTGATTAAACCTGTACACAACACATCTAACATTCTCTCAACAAATCACTATCATTGGGAAAGATATATTTACTCTGGTACTTTAATCATTTTGCATGAAGAGCCACATATCATTTACTTCTTGCTGCATTAAAATTCTGTTTGTGACTTATGACCAAGCATATCCAGGTCTGTTTCAACAACAACACTTCCCAACCTCTCACTATTTAATGAACATAAATGTGAATGATGATATTTGTTGTTCATATCCGAAATATTTTTGATCTTGCGAAGAGCTATTGCCCAAACATTGATCCTTCTGATACCCCAAAGCCTTCACTCCAGATAATTATACTACTCTCTTCATTCTATCGATTATCCAACTTTTAATACATTCGTTGTATTCCACCCCTACCTACCCATGGACTCTAACATTCTCGACTCACCTGTATTCAACCATGACAAACGTCTGCTGAAAATTAAAATAATTCATTGCCACTGGTTCTCAATTGTCGATGTCACAACGGACAACCTCCACAAAATCCAGCAAAGATTTATCAAAGATCAAGATCATTTCTCCTTCCTGAGTCGAGATTGACTCTACTGAATCATGTCATTATTTTCCAAGTGTCGAGTTGTCACATTCCTTACAAAGGTTAAAATGTTTTTCTCATAGCTTACATCAAGCTAACCATTGTTTAGTTTGTTGTTTGCTCTCTCTATCCTGTTTTAAACATTTAGGTTTACAATCGCTGCTTTCCAGTCTGGAGGATCCTTTCCAGAATCTAACCAGCTTTGAAGAATAATCAGTAATTCTTTCACTAGCTCTACTGCCACCTCCTCAATACTCTGTGATATAGCTCATCAGATGCAGCAATATACCAACCTTAAATTCAATGAGGTTTTGAAAGACGTACCTTTTATTAATTCTAATTTCCTGCTGTTCCCCATTTTCACCAGTCACTCTGTTCCCTTGTATTTCTGGAAGTTTCTTTCTGTACCTTCCTCAGGGAGATGGACACAATATATTGCTCTCAGCGGACAGATGGGTTCTGTCAGCCAGTGAATATATCGGAGGACTGCACTCCAGTGATGATGGATATGTTACTCACTCCTGCCTGGAAAGTTCCAGAATTAATCCAGTTTAATTCATGGTGAGCATCACCACAGTCCTGTCACTGGTGTGAGGCAACACAGTATATTGAAGGGGACACAGGTCAGTGACCACCTCAATTTTGAAACAAACTGGCGTCATACCTGACACCTGGTCCAGCTTAGACAAATGTCCCGGGAAATCCCAGGAGAGATATTGCACTATCCTGCACCTCCCTATTTATAGAGCTCCCCTTCTGTGGAGCCTCATCTCCATTTGTTTACCATGGACCCAGACACTCTGTAAATGCAGTGTATAGAATGAGGTCACCAGACCCCGAAGCTGACAATATAAACCCGAGATAATCATCCACAGAAACTCCACTGATTTTCAAAGACAGGAACAAATCAATTCCCCACACGGAACGTGCACGGGTTCAGTGTTGTAAATTATTTCCACTCCTGAGTTTTTCTTCCTGGCTGAGAAAGCCGTTGCATCTCTGCACACTCCCATAGTAAGAGTTCCTCTCTCCAAAGAATCATTTGACAATGTAACATTACCTTTCTCTATATCTCAGCAACTATAATGGCAGCACCAATATTGCTAATGGATTTGATCATCGCTCTCAGAGAAGAGAGATACAGGGAACCTAACTCACTTTAAACAGGGACAAATCTAAATGTACGCGATATTCAGGAATATGGGAAAACGAGGAAATGTGAGAATAACTTGCCATTTTGTTTTCGTTTCAGTTCATCATCAGCAATCCCTTTGCTTACTTTTCATTTCATTTCCTCTCTTTTTCTGTCCATTTCTCCGTCCATTCAATTTAAACATTCACCCCACCTCTCTCTCCAACTCAACCATCCATGATACCAGGATAAATAATATTATTTCCCAGTTTTCTTTCAGTTGTGAGGCAGGGTCACTGGACTCCAACCGTTATCTGCATTTCTCCTGATAGAGGCTGCCATACCTGCGAGATTCTCCAAAACTTTCAGACGCTGGAGAATTTTATTTTCGATCTCTAGCACTCACCGTTCCTTGGCTTATTTCACCTTTCATTCTGTTGTTTCTCGGGATGGCAGAATCACGAGCAAGGGCAGCATTTGTTGTCCATCACTGGGATCAAGGGAATCCATGGAGATATATAAGAAATACAGGAGTTTACTGAAGAAGGAAATCAGTAGGGTGCAAAGGGGCAAGAAAGAGCCTTGGCTGAGAAGATTAGGATGAATCCAAAAAGGTACTTTAAATATATTAAAAGAAATAGCAATAACTGGAGAGAAGATAGGATCTCTCGAAGACCAATGTGGACAAGTATGTGTGGAACTATAAGAGATGGATGAAGTCCTCAACGAATATTTCTACTCTATGTTTACCGTGGAGAAAGACATGATGACTTCAGAACTTTAGGAAATTAGTCGTGATATCTTAAGGACAATCCATGTCATAGGAGACGAGATTTTGGATGTACTGGAATGTTTGAAAGTGGATAAATCTCACAGTCCTTACCCGATATATCCAATAACACCTCAAGCGTCTCCAGAAGAATTTGCGGGGACCCTGGCCGATAATGTTGATCATCATTAACTACAGGTAATGTCCCGGAAGACTGGAGGATAGCAAATATGCCCTTATTCAAGAAGAACTGAATAGAAAAGACCTTGGAACGAAAGACCAGAAGGTTTAACATCTGTGGTACTTAAGTTACTTCTGAGGGATAAGATTTACATGCATTTAGAAACACAGGCTTTGATTAGGAATAGTAAGTGTGGCTTTGTGCGAGGAAGTTTGTGCTTGACAATTTTCTTAAAGCAATTGGATGATGTGACCAGGAAGATCGACTTGGGTAGGGCAGTAGACGTCGAAACATGTGGTGTTGGAAAAGCACAGCAGGTCAGGTAGCATTCGAGAGGCAAGTGAATCTACGATTCGGACATAAGCCCTTCATCAGGAATGTCCAAAACATGGATTCTCCTGTTTCTCTGATGCTGCCTGACCTGCCGTGTTTTTCTAGTGCCACACTTTTCGATATTGACCTCCAGCATCTGCAGAGCTCACTTTCTCCAAGGGCAGTAGATTTAGTCAATATGGATTTCAATTACACCTGAACAGAATAAGGCTTTTCAGCCCCTGGAGCCTGATATACAATTACAGGCGGAGGCCAATAAGCCCCTAAGGCCTATAAAACTGTAACCAGATCATGCAGCACCAACATCCAGTTACACAGCAACAGGATCAGTCTATTCAGTTACTTGAAGTCAGTAACACAGGAAATGGAAGAGGCCACAAAGTAACCGGACTATGGGGTATACTGGAAAAAAAACCAGGCCACATAGCCCCTCAGACCTGCCCTTCCATTCAGTAAGTCAGGGCTGATCTGCACTCGGCCACAATTTCTCTTTTATGCCCAATTCTTTGTAGCCCTCGACTCTCTGACGGGTCAAAATCCATTGACACCCACTCGCAACCCCCAAACATTTCCGGGATTTGGCCTCCCCAACTGTCTGGTCCCAACCGTCACTACCGCCTGAGAGAAGGAAACACTCCCCACACATATACCTTGGCCTATTGACATGGATATAATTTATGAACACAGCGTAAAGTGACTGGCCCTGATATCATGGTAGTATTTGATTGAGTGAGATGTCAAGGAGACTGAACAAAATTGAACTTCATGGGAATCAGTTGTAAACTCCCCGCTGGTTGGATCATTCAGAACACAATGGGACTGGTGGACATCAATCATCCCAGTCCCTGGATATCCCTGTGGGCAATCATCAGGGTAGCTTCTTCGGCACAAACATCTTCAGCTGCTTCATCAATGTATTTCCCTCATGTCATACAATCAGAGATAGGGATGTTCTGTAAAGATTATAAAATGCTCAGAACAATGAGTCACCTCCTAAGGTACTCAGGTATTAAATCTGGACAACATTCAAGATTGTGCTGTTAATGTAAAGGCAACATGAATCAAAAGCACTGCGGGACACTAAACATTTGCACGGTTAAAATAAAGAGGAACTCCTTCAGTAACTCTAGCTGGTTTCACAGTAATAGAAGAAAGACATTCCGCCCATCTAATCTGTTGGATAACAAGTGGCGCAATGTGTTCACTCACTGCTGCCTATTACACAAGCAGACAATTTCAGAAAACAGTAGGTGTTGGAATCCAAAGTACACGCGCCGGAAGCTGGAAGAACGGAATAAGCAAGGCAGCATCAAGATGTTGAGAAGTGAACGCCTTGGATATAACCCTTCGTCAGGGCTGTGGATGGGAGTAATGGGGGCTATAGATAAAGGGGTGGGTGAGGAAGGAGGAAGCAGAGTGGCGAGGTGGGGGATAAGTGAACACAGATAAAGGGTATCGGCGTTTTGATGATGGGAGGGCTGAATCCAGTTGGTAGCTGGACAAAAGCTTACTCAGAGGAATATAAGGGAGGGAAGAACCTGGGAAGGGAGTAGGGGGATTTGAAGGGAGGTTATTTGAAATTGGAGAATTCAATGTTGAGTCCCCGGGGTGAAGGCTGCACAGGTGACAGATGAGATTTTGTTCTTCCAAGTTATGGTTTGGTTCATTGTGGTAATGGAGGAGGCCAAGGATGGCCATGTCGGAAATGTATTGGGAAAGAGAATTGAAATAGGAAGTGCCTGGGAGGTTTTCCATTCCACCTTAACGACCCTACCATTCAGCTCCCAACGGGATTCATCCCTCCCATCGCCCAACCAGGTTGCACCCAATTCTTGGGTCCACATATCCATTACTCACCATCCCCCGATCTCCCCACCCCAACCACCCCCTTCCCTCTTTATCTGCAGCTCCCCCTATACCCCAACCCACTTCTGAAGGACATATACCTGAAATGTTGATTTTCCCAGCTAATGATGCTGCCTGGCTTGCAGTGTTTTTTCATCCTTCCGTTTGTCTCCGATAACTCAGGAAGATCGAGTCTAGTCAGCACAACGTGCTGGTAGGCAGGAACGATGGACTTCCAACTGAAGTCCTTGAATGCCTTTCCTCCGGCCAAGAGGAAGACATTCAGTCCCTCGAGACACTGACACATGAAGAGAAGAGGCCATACAGCCCCTCCAAACTTTTAGACTGAAATAGGAGGATGTCATTGTTGCTTCAACACGACTAACCAATGAGAAATAGATTGCACAGACACACTGCTCCACGTTGTTCCTCCCGGCCGCATTGCTAATGGTACACACGTGTTATGTTAACGTGGTTTGCTGACCATGAGGAGGGAAAGTGATTGGTTTGTACCAAGTCCCAATCAGGCACCTTCCATCTCTGAGATATTACGGACTAGGCTAGACCACTCAAAACATTTAGCAGGCAGCCAAGAGCATACCTTTGCAAATTGTTTCTGTAAGTGCACAATGAAAATTACCCGGAGTAATTTAGCTAGGTTGACTACTAGATTTTAAAATAGACAAAAACTTTATTTATAAAATTAAACAATAAAAATCAAAGAACAGAATAAGGAATTACGACAGAATTCAACATATTCAGCTAGACCTAATTATGCCATTCTGAATATATGCAATAGTCCCAATATGCAAACTCCCAATAAAAAACAGCATAAATGGAACACAAACTTCCAGGTTGAAGTTGAAGGTCAGAAAAGAGAGAGAGTTTCCACACAGCTACCAGTTGAACTTCCCAGTTCAAAACTCAACTGAAAACTGCTCAACTCAGCTAATTCAGCAAAAATAGCTCACCACTCTCCATTCATTATACTGGTCACTTATAAAGCCTGACCACTTTGGCCTGAAGTCTCATTTATTTCAATAAAAACAAAAGGCCTCTGAAAATCCTTTTCATCTCTGTACCAAACCAGACTGATCTGAGCTTGGCCCCGTTTTATTGTTCCTCTGAAAAAAATCAAGGACAGAGTCCCCTTGAGCCAAGGAACAGCTTTTGGACAAAAAAGGGACTTGCTTTGTGATATGTCTCCTCTCCCTAAAAAAAAGAACCATCGATGCTAAAAGATGGCTTCATTTTTAACCCTTCAAACCCAGTTAGTAGTCTAAAAACTGACAGATACACTATACTAACTGTAAACATTCAAACACAAACCTATGCAAATTGAGGCCGCGGTACACCCACCATCGAACACCTCCGTTTCTTATTCGAGTCTCAGTAACTCATCAGCTTTCACATTTTCACGACCTGCCACACGCACAATGGACAGATTGAATGGCTGCAGCAACAAGCTCCGTCTAAACAGTCTGATATTTTTGTCCTTAATGTTTTCCACAAATGTCAATGTGTTGTGATCAGTGTATACGATTGTCTCAGTTGCATTGCTGGTGATATAAACAACTGTTCTGGTGTAATGCCAACATCAAGTTTAAAGTCTCTTTCTTCACCGTTGAACATTTCTGTTGATGAACGTTCGACTTCCCAGAAAAATACCCAATGTGTCTTTCTATTCCCTCAACATCCTCCTGCAGCAACACCGGACTAATACCCACATCACTGGCATAGATTGCCACCTTGAAAGGCTTCATGTAATCTCGTGTAGCTAATACTGGGGGCAGTGGTTAACACAGTTTTTATGCTGTAAAATGCTTTTGACAGTCCTCTGTCCACTGAGAGTTTTTGCCCTCTTCAATTCGGTGAGTGGAGCCGCCACACAGCTTAAAGTTTGGCACAAACTGCCAGTAAAATCCAGTCAATCCCAGGAACCGTAGCACTGCATATTTCTTTTTGTCGACGGTGTGAAACATTCCCGAACTACTTTCATTTTCGTATGTCATGGGCCATTCGTCCATGTCCAATAACGTGACACAGGAACGTGACTTGGGCTTTCTCAAATTCACTTTTAGCTACGTTTACCACCAAGCCTACCGTCGGGGGTCAATTGAACAAGTCCGGTAAATGCTGTAAATGTTCAGTTCCTGAGTGACTAAAAACCACCAGGTCATCAATGTACACCACATAGTTGGGTAATCCGGAAATTACCTTATTATCAGTCGCTGAAACGTGGCTGGATCGTTTTTCATAACAAATGCCACAACTTTGAACTGATATAGTGCATTTGGCGTTATGAAAGCCGAAATTGCCTTCGCTCTCTCTGGCAGAGTTTCTTGCCAGTAGCCTCTGAGCAAATCCATCTTAGAAACTTCTCTCACTTTTTCGACACAATTCTCCAAATATGGAATTGGATATGCATCAGTCTTTGTAACGGCATTGACTTTGTGATCGTCCACACATGGCCATTGGGTACCATCTGGCTTTGGTACCATGACTATATGTGAACTCACTGTAACTCACTTCAATTATGACATCTTGGAGTGTGCGCTCTATCTACTTCTGAACCTGTGCCAATTTTGGACAGTCATGCCTATAAAGATGTAGCATAATCAAAACAGCATCCCCTGAGTCTCCATCATGCACAATTATGCTCGTACTTCCCAGTGTATTGCCGCATATCTTTCCACGATATCGTAATAACTCTTTCAGGTCACTTTGCATTTCTTGTGTAAGGTAACTCAATACTTTATCCCAATTTTTGACAACTTTCTCATTGTTCAATTTGATTTGAGGAATGTCCAATTCAGAATTCTCTGAACTTGGTTCTTCCTTCTGTGATGTAATCAATAACACCTTCTCCTCTTGCTTTCCTTCCCTATCAAAATACCTGTTGAGCATAGTCACATGACGCACTCTTGTGAGACCTCATCCTGTCTGGAGTCCGTACCAAGTTGTTCACCTCATTCAATTTCTTCCGAATTTGATAAGGTACATAAAACTTGCTTCTAAAGGCTCAACTGTTACTGGAAATAACACCAATACCTTATTCCCAATTGCAAAATTGCAAATTTGTGATTTCTGATCCACTTCCTGTTTCAGTGTATGTTGCGATACTTTTAAATGTTGTCTAGCCAACTCTCCAGCTCTATTTAATCATTCCCAAAAAATTGACACATCGTTCAAATGGGCGGTCTCTGAATTCTGATTTATTAATTTCTCGTTAACCAATGGTAATGATCCTTTTACTTCATGCCCACAAATTAATTTAAATAGACTGAATTTGGTCTGTGCATCTGTCATCACAAATAGTTCAAAAGGAATTTCCTTATCACATTCATCTGGATAATCCTGACCATAAACCCTCAACATGGTCTTCACTGTTTGATGCCAACTCACTCATGTTCACTGTGATTCCGAAGACTACGTAGTATATTTGAATTGCTTTATTCCCAAGTTACTCATCACCTGTTTGAATAGTTCGGATATGAGGCTTGATCTGTCTGGATCTCTATTGGTAGTCCGTACCTAGTTAAAAAAATAAGCATTTTTTTCTACAACTCTTTTAGCTGTAATGCTGCATAATGGTTCTGCCTCTGGAAATCTAGTCGACACATCCATTATTGTAAATAAATACTTATTTCCACTTTTTGGTTGAGATAGGGGACCTACACAATCTATCAAGACTCTTGCAAAAGGTTCCTCAAATGCTGGAATAGGTATTAAAGTTGCAGGTTTTAGTACTGCCTGTGTGACATGTTTGAGACGTCTGCTAATTTTCAACTACATCTTTGTGTAGTCCAGGCCAGTGAAAATATCTTTGTATTTCAGCCTGTAATGTCCTCACCCAGAATTTATCTCCAAGTGGTAGCTCATGTGCCACTCGCAGTATCTCCTTTTTATTACCAACAGGCAAAAGAGTTTGATGAATTTCTGTCCACGTCTGATCTGCTTCAATGTGTGCTGATCTCCATATCCGCATTACGACATAATTTGTTAATTAATAACACACATTCATTCTATTTCTTGTTAAATATCTTTTGATATAACTTTTTAAACTCCTCATCTTTCTGCTGTAACTCAATCAGCTTAGCAGAGCTAAAAATACATTCATGTTTTCCTACTTGCTCCTTCTCTGTTCCACTTCTCCAATCAAAAAGAAACTTTCGGATAACTCTATGTCAGCTTCCTTATCTGTGCCTTTATCCTGCTTAAACCCGTGTATCTGTGATCTTCTGATCACGCAATCGGGGAAATTCCTGGATAAACATTTTCAAGGTCTTCAATTGCCTGCATCTCCATTGGCTTTTCAACTAGAGTAGGCAGCATGCCTACCAGTGAATCAGCTATTTTATTTGCAAGGACAAATTTTATTCCAGGAGCTGAGAGTTAGGGGTCCAGTACTCCTACCACACATTCTCCACTCTTCTCTGGACTCTCCAGCCTCACGTTACATAACAGCACTTTTTGCCTCACTATGAATTCCTGTCCACAGCGCATTTTATGGTAATAGTCTCTCAAGAGTGCATAAAGCTTCACCCCTCAGCATTACAGATTGAAAAGGTACTGTGTCAATTAATATTGGAACCTCCTTACCAATTATTCCTGGCCTATGTGAATAAACTTTACGCTTTCATGTACGTTTTTTATGCAGAATTGGCACGTCCACTGATCATCTTGTACACTATGAGGCAGTTGCCTAACTGACCTTATGCTTTTTGTTACGAGTCCAACAAAACTTACAGGCTTGTCTGGTTATCCTACTGCTGGTTTTCTCCCAGCCCACCAACACTGTGATTTTGTGTGGCCCACTTTATTACAATGAAAACACCATAGTATTTTAACTTCTTTGTCCACATCAAGGTTTTCTTTATTACCGTGGTAAATTATTCTTATAATCTGGACTGTGATCTACATTTCCCTTTGCACGTGAGGATATCTCGTTGCTCCAATTTCTGTCCCTCAGAGACCATAACTGGTTCTGGAAGCCAAACCAAGTTTATGTACCAGTTCATCATCATCAGCCATTTCAATAGCTAACCTTGCTGTTTACACTCTCTGCTCTTCCTCCTGAGTTTGCATTACCTCAGGTAGTGAATTTTTGAATTCCTCCAAATACTAACCCCTTTGCTTGAATTTTAAAGCTCATATCCAACTATCGAAATTAGTATGTTTGATCCTTACAAACTCAGTGTAGTTTTGACCAGGATTCCCCATTAGATTCCTGAAAGGTTGCCTTTGCAGACAAAATGTTTTTTTAACTACTTCAGACTCCCCAGATACCTCCTCTGATAGGGATGTGAATACCCCACCAGTCCCACCTACAAGTTTCGTTTGGATCAACAAAACCCACATTGCCTCTGGCCACTGCATTTGTTGAGCCAACGTTTCAAATGAGATGGAAAGGACATCACATTCTTCTCATGAAATTGAGGCAACGCTTGAACATAAGCAAACAAATTCTCACAAGGCTTATGACTACGAGGGGCTTGCTCATTCTCACTCTCTTCCAGACTAAGCGCTCCCCCAGCCGTTATCTCCAGCCTTTTACACTGACTTTCCTTTTTAAGTGTCAGTTTTTGCTATTCAAAAGCTCTTTCTTTCTCTCTCCCCTGTTGCTCTCTGTTTTGCCATTTTTTTTTACTCTCTGTTCTCCTGCTCTCTTCCACCCCTCCCCCATCCCACCTTCTGCATTTTATCGAAAGTCAAATGTTTCATTTTGGCTGCCCTTTTCTTACCTCTCGACATTAACTCAAGATGTTTCATTTGCAACTGAATTCTTGCTATGTCTGATTCTGATGGTTTCTCCAGTAAGTTTAATTGACGAGCTACTGCTGTAATTATCTCTCCTTTCCTCACAGAAGCAGTCAGTTCCAATTCCAGCTTTTCAGCTAATTCTTGCAACTTGGTCTAATTCACTTTTCGTAAAATTTCCAAAGTCGCTGCATGCACACCCAGGAAACTTTTAGCGACTGAAATAGCCATTATTATTCGAAGCTTTGTCAACCCAATCAAACTAATACCCGAATTAAAGACACTAGCACCTCCCATTCGCTGTTGAAAATCCAGCAATGAGCCCCCAGTTTGTTATGGACGAGGCTAGACCACTCAAAACATTCTTAAGCAAGCAGCCCTGAGCATAACTTCGCTGTTTGTTTTGGTCATTATCCAATGAAATTACCCGGAATAATTTAGCTAGGGTGATTTTAAATCAGACAAAAACGTTATTCGCAAAGTTACACAATGAACAGAATAAAGAACCCCTACAGAATTCAAACTTTCCAGCTAGACTTAATTATACTATTCCAAATACACACAATAGCCCCAATAATCAAACTTCCTTGAAAAAAACGTTATAATGGAATGCATGCTTCCAGGTTGAAGCTGAAGGGAAGAAAAGAGAGATAGAGTTTCCACACAGCTCCAAGTTGAACTTCCCAGGTCAAGACTCAACTGAAAACTGCTCAGCTCAGCTCACCTCAGCCAGCTCAGCGAAAAGAGCTGACCACTCCCCGTTCATTATACAGGTTACTTCGAAAGCATGACACCTTTGCCATGTAGTTTCATCTGTTTACATATACATAACAGGCCTCTGAAAATCTCTTTCGTGTCTGTACCAAACCAGACGGAGCGTAGCCTGGCCCCGTTTTATTGACCCTCTGAAAAACATCAAAGACAGAGTCTACTTGAGCCAAGGAACAGCTTTTAGCAAAAAAGAAGTCAGAGAAGACAGGCTAGTGTTCTGTATGGAGGTCAGAAGCTGGTGGGAATGGCTAATACTATCAGAGTGTGGCTGATGACAGATATGTGAACAACATGACGTTCAATACAGGGTCACATACCAACTGTACATCCAGATGGTTAGACTCCATTCAGAACCTGGAGCTCTCTCTCAACCAACATGGGAGCTCTGTAAACTATCATCGAGTCATAGAATCCCACAGCACAGCGACAGGCCAATTATCACAAACTGGTTCATGCTGATCAAAATGTCCATCCATGCAAACCCCATTTCCCTGCGCTTGGTCCATATCCTTCTAAACCTTTCCTATCTATACATTTGTCCAAATGTGAAGGCACGTATCATGGAAAACATATTATATCTAATGCTATCCGTATTTTGTTTTGGAAGTAATGAGTGTCGATTCATAACACTCCAGTGTTAATGCAATCACGTTTCATTCTTTTTGTAGCGTTAAACATTCATTTCCTTCACACTCTCCTCATGGTATCATCACTGCAGGGATTAGTCAGGTGAAACTCCATTACACCGTCTCTCTGTAGCTAGGAGATCATTGATTATAAATGAAACAAAATACTGTCTCAAGTATACTCCACGATTGTAGAATGGTGTTTTCACTCTTATACTTTAATCATTTTGTAATTAACGCTCCTACTCATTCATTGTGCTGATTACTTGCTGAGTCATCGAGTCATGGAGATGCAAAGCATGGAAACAGATCCTTCGGTCTGACCCATCCATGCCGACCATTAATCCCAACTCAATCTAGTCCCACCTGCCAGTACCCGACTGCTCTGTATGAATTCTGTTAGTGCCTCATGATCAAGGACATCCAGCTCCTTTTCACCAAGAGGACTTCCCATCATCTCGTCTTCTTATAAATACAAAATGCGAAGGATGGCATTTTTTGCCAATCATTTATTTGCCTTATGAAGCAAAGTCACACCAACCACAACATCACTGTTGCCATTGGAGTTGATGGGAGATACTGAGTAGGCGATGATCTAGCTGTATTGTCTCCGAATATTAATCCAAGGAATCAGGTAATGACCCAGACACCGGATCCGAATCCCACAACGACAAATGTTGGACATTGAATTCATTAAACTATCAGGAATTAAGAATCAAATGAAACAATGAAACCATTGTTCCTTGTCCTACCTGGAAACATCATGACCTTCAGGAAAAGAAATCTACAATCTTCAGCTGGTCGGTCTTACATGTAACTCCAGACCCAGAGCAATGTGGTTAACTGTCAGTTGCAATTTGAAATAGCCAAGCCAGCCACTCAGTTATATCAGTCACTTCAAAGCCTCAAAGAAATGAAACCGCATGGACCTCGACACTGACACCTTACAGCCCACGGACTGCAGTGGGTCAGGAAGGCAGCTCACCAAAACCTTCTCAAGGACAATGAGGAAAGGGAATTAAATGTTGGCCCAGCATCCCCATTCATGAATAAAGGAAAATGATCCCACTCAGGGAAGAGAGAAAAACAGACATAAATCACTTTAAACAGGGACTTTGACATATATCTTACATGGTCATAATTATCAGTAATATGGGAACAGGAGAAGCATAAGTAAGGTTTAATTTCATTTTTTATTTCCATCTCAGCTGATCATCAACAATCCCTTTGTTTGCTCTATCTCTCTATTTCTCTCTTTCTCCACCTATTCAACTCAGTCCTTCTCCCCTTCATAACAGATGTCGGTGCTAAACATCAATCACGCTATTTCTCAACTGTGTTCAGTTCTGATATATGGTCATTAGAATCTAATTGCCAATTCTATTTTTTCTCTCAACCCATCTGCTCAGTATGTCTGGCACTTTCTCGTTCGTTATTGTTTCTGATCTGTTGCATCATTCATTGCTTTATTTAACCTTTAATTGTGTTATTACTTGGAATGCCTGCATCGCTGACAGAGGCAGCATTTGTTGACCTAATCAAATATCATTTACTGCGAGGTCATTCTTTCAGGCAGTACAGAACCAAGCACCTTGCTGTGGGTCTCACATCAATCTTAAGCCAGACCAGATAATAACACAAGATTTACTTACCAAAGGACATCAGTGAAATAGATAAACATACAGACAAAATGCTGGAAGTGTTATGGTTGTTATTTCCAATTCCTGTCTTTTGTATTTACTTTCTGACATCGTCTGTGGTGGGATGTGGAACAGTGTCTGTCTGTGTAATAACCTGTGCATCTGAATTACATTCCTTCCGACATTACTGCTCTGAGAGACTGTTCGTGTCATTATGTTATTTTAGAGACAAGAACAAAGTTGTAATCGAAATATTTGCAACTGAAAGATCGCTTAGAGGAGAGGTGGAACCATAACATCTGAATTTTACCGAAGCACAGATAATGGTTTATTAAGCGTCAGTTTGAAGCCAAGATGGTGACTGGGCATATATTCGAGCTGGTAGTGGATAGGTTTTGTGATGGATAGGATAACGAGACATAAATGAATATCATTTATTTAAATTCGGTATTGTGAACAGTCTCGTTCTCTGATGTTTGTGAGGGCGGGTGTGTGGGCCGTTCTGAAATTTGTGGGGAATCAATGGAATTTGCATTTGAAACTGAAGACAATAGTTTCCGTCTTTGTCAAATACAGATAACAGAAATAGCAACGAAGTTCTCCATGGTTGAAGAGATTAGTAAATGGATAGAGATGAAGAAACTTACCAGGAACACCAATAGCGAGGATAGGATAGTAACCCGTCTGGATAATCAGCAGTGCACCCCATATCCGAAATGATAATGTTGCCCAAGACCAGGAAAAAATAGACAAGACCATCGGATAAACTCCTGTCCATTGTTGCAGCATTCCAGTCTAATGTTCTCACATTCGGATCCATTAATGGATCATTCCAGACTATTCTCAGATGTTTAAATCTCATTTTTCTGTCTTTGCAGCTGCTGATCCCTTTGAGCGTTGGAGTTGATGCATCTGCTGCTACAATGGCATAAACCATTGCAAGAAGCCCCTTATTAATAGGAGACAGAAAACATCCAGTGACACAACTAGGTTCCATGGAGACTGGCATCACTCACAGTCATTGAACAAACAGCTCAATTTAACCCCTTTAAGTATGGTTCCTTCAGTTTGAATATTTGCACCGCTGGCTATTGGTCACATCTCCCATCACCCATTGCTCTCGTGAAGTTAGCACTGAGGGTGAATTATGAATGGTTTCTTATCGCAGGCTAGATGATTCTGCTGCGTTGTCCGTTTGCAATACTGTAACCTGCTGAACCTTCCACCACCACCACCCTCGAAAACCACAATCTACATGCTGTTATCGTGCAGATCTCTCCTCAACTAGAACAGGCACCAGCCAATATATTTTCAGTGGGTATATTTGTAGTCCAATGCATAGGAAATGAAAATTTCCCTGGGCATTCCTTTCATTGGTCTAATAAAGCAATTTTGTACCTTCAACATTCAATGTGCTTCAGCACTTTTTAAAATATAAACTCACAAACACCATAACACACTTTAGTAAGCGCAAGTTTCTTCACATTCTCCTCATGATAACATCATGCCAGGGTTTAGTCTGGTGAAACCCCTTTGTTGATTAAACCTGTACACAATACATCTAACATTCTCTCAACAAATCACTATCATTGGGAAAGATATATTTACTCTGGTACTTTAATCATTTTGCATGAAGAGCCACATATCATTTACTTCTTGCTGCATTAAAATTCTGTTTGTGACTTATGACCAAGCATATCCAGGTCTGTTTCAACAACAACACTTCCCAACCTCTCACTATTTAATGAACATAAATGTGAATGATGATATTTGTTGTTCATATCCGAAATATTTTTGATCTTGCGAAGAGCTATTGCCCAAACATTGATCCTTCTGATACCCCAAAGCCTTCACTCCAGATAATTATACTACTCTCTTCATTCTATCGATTATCCAACTTTTAATACATTCGTTGTATTCCACCCCTACCTACCCATGGACTCTAACATTCTCGACTCACCTGTATTCAACCATG